>NC_085862.1:56100081-56122581 GCF_034702125.1 Engraulis encrasicolus | reverse complement strand
ATTTATGGTTTGAGAAACTACAATTACTAAGATTTTACCCATGACCTGTATAGTAGTAAGCATCGACATATATATTTTAAAAATGCAGTACAGTGAATCATTTCTGTTTGCAACACACTTTTCATTCGTCCCTCATGCAGGGGTCTATGCAATGAAAAAGAAACAAAAAAACTACCGGTAAATAGGAGGGCAGATAAGAATTTTGGAGCACTGTGAAATTGTTAACGCACAAAAAGGGTCTAAGAGAGTAGGCTATGCCTTTTTCCCCACACACACATACGTACACATTCTACATAGAGTTGAGGACGATATTATTAGCCCCCCTTCTGAAATTAGACATATCTCTTCACTGATCATTGAGAATGATCATTATTAATAAATGAATGTTATTCTGGAAACGAATACACCATGGAGATAGTATCCAATAAGTTAAATTTGGACTTTTCCATTTTCACAATGAGTTTAAACAAAAAAGTGTAAAAATGGCAAGGACAAAATTATTAGCCCCCTTATCATTAATAGTCAATACAGTGCCATTTATGAACAAAAATTGACACCAGGCACTTTGATTAGTTGTTAACTATGTTGACACATGTCCTACCAGGGATTTTGGCCCATTTTTTTCATTGCAAATAGTTAAGCTGGTCCAAATTGCATGGATGTTTAGGATGGACATTCATTTTCAGCACTCTTCAAATACTATCTAAAGGATTGAGGTCTGAACCACTCCATGACCATGGTTTTAGTATCCTTGAAGAACATTTGAACTATTTTGGATGCACGTTTTGGGTTATTATCTTATTGAAAGATCCAGTGAAGATCTTAACTCCCTCTATGAGCATATTTTTGCAAGGTCACTTTCCACATTCTATCATAATTTTCAGTTTTTATGGTGCCGTACACCCAAACAAGGTTTCCTGTGGCTGAGGCTGCCACAGAATGATGCATCCACCACCATGTTTAATTGTGGAAACCATCTTATAACGATTCAAGGCCTATCCCTTTCTTCACCTGACAGAAGCAGAATTCATGCATCAAAGCAGGTGCAATTGAATATCATCAGATGAAAGCAGAGACGTTCAAAACTCATTTTTGACTTTCAAATGTTCACAGGCAAAGCTCAATAACACTCTGATATGCACTGCCTTTAGTAAAAAGGTTCTTCTGTGATGATGGCCCCAAAGCCCAATATGATGACAAGCCCTAACAACTGTCTTTCTTGGGGGGGGGGGGACCTCCAGGTGAGGCCAGGTCAATAACAATCATCTAGGCAGGTGTCCAATGCTTCTTTGGTCTAATGAGGCTAAGCAGTTTCCACAGTTACACATAGTGGAAGGGCATCAAGTTTAGTCTGTTATTCAGCCTCAGACACAGTGAGTCTGGGTCTGAATCTGGATTGCTGGGTCTTCCAACAACATTGTAACCCAAAGCATACATTTAGATTAGTTCAGAGGTTCTTCAAGGACATTAAAACCATGATATTGGAATCACCCGCTCATAGTCCAGTCCTCAATCCCACTGAGAGTCTGTGGTTAATGTCTATGCTCAGCATCCATGCGATTTGGACCAGCTAGAACACTTTGCAGTGAAGAAATGGGCCAAAATCCCTAGTGGGGCACGAGCCAACCTAGGTAGCAACAGAGCCTGTTGTCAGTTTTGGTTCATAAATGGCGCCATATTGACTATTAATGATCAGGGGGCTAATAATTTTGTCCTTGTCATTTTTGCCCTTTTTTGTTTAAACTCATCGTAACAATAGAAAAATCCAAATTCAACTCATTGAACATTATCTCCATCAGTGTAGTTGTTTCCAGAATAACAGAAACTGTGAATAATGGTAATTCTTACTGAGAAATCAAGAGAAATGTCGAATGTCTAAATATCGTCCTCAACTGTACATGAAGGGTGCTGGTCAAGGGTGCGCCATAGGTTCCTCAATGTATGGGAAACACTGAGTTAAATCATGCAGGCAGTATGTTGTTACGCTGTATGATAAGTTGTTCCCTCCTCTACAGTAGACCATCTGAATAGTTGTAACTATATACAGTAGTTATATATGTCAAATTATCGTTAAGTGTTTCACTGTAGGTCACTAAGCCATCCTATAATGTACTTACATTATGGACGTTATGCAAGTAATGCTAAGCCATGTAGTTAAGCATGTTTAGTCATATACTGTAGCTATTATTAATGTATGTAATGCCACAGTAATGCAGCCATAAGTATTGAGGTTTTGTGTGTCTACAGCAGGGATGTCAAAATCTGGCCCGAGTCATTTTATTTGGCCAGTGAGATCATTTCAAATGTGCCCAAAACATTTTTTTCAAAAAAAAAATATTTGAGTATGGTCCCCCTCTGAATTTGAGTTTGACATGGTCTACAGCAACGCGTCTCACTTTCCCAGTCATATAAAGTAGTTAAGCATGTGTCAAGTTTTAATAACTAGATGTCAAGTCATCTAGCTATTAATGTATGTAATGCCACAGTCATGGTACTGTTAGTGATGAGTTGTCTGTTGTTTATTTGTGTGTCTACAGCAATGCTTCATGCTTCCCCAGTCGCTAGGGGTGATCGGAGGGAAGCCCAACAGCGCTCACTACTTCATCGGGTTTGTAGGTGAGCTCCGATTACGTCTGACTGTTTGTCTGTCTCTCATGTTCACGTTCGATTCCCCCATATCTCATCTCTCCAGAAAAGCTGCATCCTTGACTCAGATTCTTGACTTCAGTCAAATGTGCAGCTTTTCTACCGTATAACGATTGTATTGATTCAGTCGTTCACACACGAAAGCCTTGTTTTTAGCACGTCCTCAAAAAAGATCCCTCCAATCCATCGGGATATTCACTCCACTGAGGCGTAGCCTCATGATATGCTGTGCTAGTTGAAGACTTAACTATTAGTACAACTACACCAATATGACATTACACAGAAACCTCAGTAATGCTGCTGTGCATTGCTACTTGGCCATTTAGGTAACAGCAGTTTTATAGGGGCCGTTTAACATTTTCAACAGGAACACAGAGAATGTGATCAACTGAATCCTCAGTAATGCTGCTGTGCATTGTTACTTGGCCATTTAGGTAACAGCAGTTTTATAACAGGGGCCATGCCTTAATATTAAACATTTTCAACAGGAACCCAGAGAATGTGATCAACTGAATCCCTTATGAATCCTTATGATTCCCTGAATGCCTTAGTCTTATGTGTTGTCCTGGAGAGATGTATCAGTTGAAAGATACATCTCACGGATGCGCTGGGACACATCATCAATCATGTTATCTAGGGGCGATTGGGTGCTTCGGGTCTTTCAACATCAGACACCCTTGCCCAGGCGACCCGGCCCGAGGTGATCAGACTCCGGCCTGTGTCCCAGCACAGCACTTGCCCACAGATCTGCCCTCTTAATCCATAGCCACCTTGTGGCTTAATCTAATTCAGAGTGCAATATTGCCCTCAGGAGGATTAGTGATTAAATTAACCTACCCCAGTCTCAACATCTGCGTAAATGGCAGACTATAAGACTGCCGTTTAAGACAAGAAGTGTAGCAGTCACCACAGTGTTTTTCTAAGACTTGAGTTGGTCTATTGTGGTGATTTTCCAAGGCTAGCCTAGTCCCACCAAGCAATTAGGCAAATGGCAATAGCAAAGAGGTTGGATATATAATAAAGAGGAATCGAAACACGCCCACTCAATGCAAAAGTGTGTGCTCAAAATTCGGTCTCCTAAGGGGGCGTTGTCCCTCCTTCTTCTCTTTTCGTGGTGTTTGCACAAGACGTGCACTACAGCCATCTACAGCGCTAAGGGGACTCGATTTATTCTCAACCTCAAGACTCTGGAGGTCTCTAAATCGAAGGTTACCTAAAGGGGCGTTCACCCGACGTAAAGTAGATACCGGAAAATGACCCGCCTGCTTTATCTCCCTCTCATATACGATTCTCTGGTAATAGGCAGGCAATGTATGCTGTAAGTAATATAATACCAACACTGCCATCTACAGGGGAGGAGTTGATCTACCTGGACCCCCACACCACGCAGCCTGCGGTGGAGCCTGGCGATGACAGCCAGGTGGCGGACGACTCCTACCACTGCCAGCACCCGCCCTGCCGCATGCACATCTGTGAACTAGACCCCTCCATCGCAGCGGTGAGGACAAAATACGTACACCTGCACACACGCATGATCTATTGCCTGCAGAGGTGCCAATTTCCAGGTCCAGACAGTAAAAACAAGTCAAGTCAAGTCAAGTCAAGTTGGTTTTATTGTCAATTTCTTTACATGCACTGGTCATACAAAGAATTTGAAATTACGTTTCTTGCTTTCCCATGCAGACATAGACTAATCTAGGTAAGGACATAGACAGTATAGACATAGACAGTACTCATACATGGACATAAGACAGTATGGACATAGACAGTGCTCATACAGACATTTAAAGTGCAGGACTGGACAACAGAAGACTTGTAGAGAACATACATTAAGAGGAGGTATTTTGTTGTGCTTTTTTTTTCTAAAAGTCCTTTGTAGCGTTCTGACATAGTAATAGTAGCATTGAAGAAAAATTTTTATAAATAAATAAATAAATAAAACCTAGCCAGAGTTTCCTTTCAACACAGCAAGTGACTCCAGTAAGTAGCTGGCCTACCTGTCTTGAGTGCTCACTAATCAGCTGATTTAAAGCTGGTTGAATCAAATCTGTGGCAGGGCTTTTACTTGAACCTGTGATTTTTGCTAGAACTTCGCCAAATGTCGCTGTTCTTGGCAAAAGTAAAGCAGCAGCAATATTTCTTTTCTGACAGGTTAGGTTTAGGGATGGTTTTGGTCAGGGCACAGCTCAACCAAACAGTAGCTGGTCACATCTGGATCTGTGTGTGCGCGCGTGTTTGTAGTGATCTATTGTTCTATTGTTCTCTGATTGTGAACACTGTACTGTACATGGGTACACTTTGCCAGTCTGATAATGGACACAATGTGCAGCAATGTGGGGTTAGGTCGGTGCCTTGCTCAAAGCCACTTCAGCCATTGAGTGAAGGATGCAAGGGGTAGGGATTGACCTTCCGGCCATGTGATCAACAGTCCAACTCCCTAACCATTACACCACGGCTGAGACACGTTTACACCGTAGCCCTTCACCATAGGTGGCCTCTATTAAACCAGTGGAGGATATTTCTGTGTACCACAGCAAATTGTCCCCAGGGTAAGATGACACGCAGCAGCAGCAGAGTACAGTACAGTAAAGTACAGAGGACAGCTGCGCTCTTGTTACACCTGTGTGTGTGTGTGTGTGTGTGCACGCGCACGCATTCATGTGTGTGTCAAAGAGAAAGCACAGGAACGAGGACCCCGCAGAAGAATAAATCAGTGTCTGTATCTGTGACAGGCCATTATGTAACATTATAATGTAGTCTATGCAATATTAGGCTTAGACCCAGATGGGTGAGAAGTGGACGACAGTAACAACTGATGGGTTTAAACATTTTTCAAAGGCTTTTTGTGTGTTGATTGTTGAAAGGAGAGGGGGAGGGGGGTAGTTGGTGTGTGGAGCGTTGGTTAGGCTGAGGTCTATGCTTGAATAATTGACTAATTTATCCTTCCGCTGGTCTGAGGAGGCAGATCCACTAATCATGTCACCATTGAGCTGGCCACTGTCTGTCTTTACACATAGCCGGGTATTTTGATAAAACATAAATTATATGTGAAATAAATTACATTTAAATAACTTTTCCATAAACTTTCCAACAGAACTTTATTCACACACCATCATTGAATTTGCATTAACATGCTTTTGAGATCCATCATTGCTATATAAATGTCAGTATTGTCAACATGTACAGTGTAGATGTGTTAGCAATGTTCCTGTGCCTTGATGCCACACAGCAGGACAGACAAGCCTGTGGTGACCACCAAAGCTACAGGGTCAATTTGCCCGTAAAGCTCATCAAACAGCAGGATGGAATGACCTGTGCCGACTATCATGCAGGGCTTGGTGTGTGTGTGTGCGTGTGTGTGTGTGTGTGCGTGCGTGTGTGGTTGCTGAGAGAGAGAGGGAGAGATGTGGCAGGGCTGGACTTGAAACTGGCCTTAGCGCGCTGTGTCACAGTGCCTCACATTACATCACATGGATTCGGTTTCATTTCACTCAAAGGACTAGAAACTGTCTGATGCATTGTGCTTGGAGTGATATGGGACGTTAATAGACAGATGGGTAGCATCCCGGCTGGAGTCTGACTCATTGTTGCATCACTAAAGGATGGTTTTGATGTTGACTCGTTCTTGCTTTGCAGGGTTTCTTCTGCCAAACAGAGGACGACTTTGATGAGTGGTGTGCACAGATCCGGAAGGTGAGTGCAAGAGTGCCCTTTCCGCTCGATAAAAGCACCACCTGTACACACTCTGGACCACGTTTCTCACTTCAACACGTTGTTGCTAACCACTTAGCAGCTTAGTAGATTGAGCAATGGGAAATTGCATTGCAACCAAGTAAGTTGCAAAGTGCTTAGTTAGCAATGATGCTGTTGAGAAACGTACCCCGGGTCGGTTCTCGTTGATAAAGCACCACGAAACATGATGTACAGTACAGACTCAGGCTGCGCAGGTCAGGACATTGCTGTATCAGCTGACACTAGAGATTGGTTGCCCAAACAATTTGCATGGGACGGCTGTTCCCAGTGTGAGTGGTGTTGTATGTTCCCCGTGATGTAAAGGCCTGCCTATGAGAGAGAGACAAGGAAAAATGCAGCATGTCTCCTGTTCCCCAGCTCTCTTGCTAAAGAAGGCTTGCCCATGTTTGAGCTGGTGAACTGTGTGCGTGTGTGTGATGGAGTAAAGCAGTGTGTCCTCTGTTCCCCAGCTCTCTTGCTGTAAAGGAGGCCTGCCCATGTTTGAGCTGGTGGACAGCCAGCCCTCTCATTTCATCAGTGGTGATGTCCTCAACCTCACGCCAGGTTTGTAGCCACACTGATTTATCTCTGCAATGCCATCACAATTATGCTGCAATGTCATCTTGCACCAAGTTACTCCTGCATCTTGCCCCATTTTCCCCTGCAAATATCATAATTGATCCAGTCTGCCAAATCAACATTATCTTACCTACTTTTGAAAGTCAAGGCACGTCCAGTATAAGCACAATCTTACTCAATCACTATTCAAAAATATTTAGTTATTTTACATTGCCAATGTTTGGATCCTCATTCGAGATCTTCCCAACAGCCTGAGAGGTTAATTAGTCTACTTGAAAGTGTTAATGTTAACAGCCTGGATTTTAACAGTCACTATGGGTTGCCACAATATGGCAAATGTTGAGGACTGCCACTCTGAGGAATGCTTATAGCCCTCTGACAACCCGCACAGCTACAGCTGTAGTCCTGAAGGTTAATTAAGGGTGCTTCACTAAAGTTATTGAACAACCACAGATTCACAAGTCTCTAATTCTAATTAATCTGGGTTCCCTTGCTTGACTATTGCCACAAGAATGTAGAGAAGGCTGCATTGAAGATCAGTGTAGGAGTAAACACATCCTTGCCACCAGAAAATGCCTTCAAAATCTCTCTTCATATTTTTGTTAAAAGAATGAATATGTTCTAGATTTTAACACAGTACACACATCGTCATTGATGACATAGCAGAGAAGTGACTGTTTGATGACATATAGAGGAGTGTGTACAATAAACTGTCATGTCTCCGCTAAATAAATAATTGTGTGCATGCTATGATTCTGATTGGCCAGTTTTTTGGATACCTAAAAGTGCCGCCTCTATCAACTTGCATTCCTGATGTGTGGACCCAGAGTCAAGTTATGGGTTCTCACTACTTCCGCTGCTTGCTAGTAACTTACATACTCTGTCTCTGCAACTTTTCAGTCATTAATTAATCATCCATTTCTCACTCTGTACATCTCTGATCCTTCAGATTTCTCTGACTCGGATCGGCTGGAGCGGTTCTTTGACTCGGAGGACGAGGAGTTTGAGATCCTGTCTTTGTGAAGAAGAGGAGAGAATATTGAGAGGAAGATGAAGAGTGGTCACTTGTCCCGCTGACACAGTCACCCTCTTCTTCTCTGATGAAGAGCGGCCAGTCAGACAGACGGACAGACAGACAGGAGGACTAACTGACTGGCGACCAGTCTGTGGCGTCTCATGCAGCAAAAACTAAACCGCCCCTTTCCCCAAAACCACCGCTTCTCGTCTTGAGCGCAGGCCTGCACCCCACTTCTCTCAGCCTGGACTCCAGGGATCACAGAGAGGTCATCGTGCAAACTAGGATCGACGCCTTTCTTTTCTTTTCTTTTGTTTTTGTAAGTCTTAACACTTTGAACAATTGTTTTAACGTGATACAGGTGCCTTGCCCCCTGCCCAAGCGAGCGATTCATTGCCATAACACGACTCCAGTGACTAATACGAAGTTAATAAAACACCACTCTGGTGTGCTCTTGTTTTGATATAAGTTGCTTTTATTTTGCAAATCTGTATCTCAGCACTCTTGAATGGGGATTTAAAAAAGGTTTTTGGTTGAAAAAGTCGTAATCAACCGTGTAGGTTATCACTTGTAAATGAAAAACACTATGTCTATCATGTTCCCTATCTCTGTACACAGGTGCATTTTAAAATTATTTATTTACTCTTAACTGTGCATATGATAAATAAAAAAACATGTACGCAAGAAAATGATTTAAAAATGAAAAACAAAATAAAAATCTAAAAGATTTGTCTTGATTACATTTTTTTGGTCATGTCCGTATAGTTTCATGGACTGAGGGGGAAAAACAATGGACCTGCTCAGTTAGATTCAACTCACTCAGGATGCTTACATAGTCAAGGCGAGTAATTCGACTTAACGCATCCCCCACACGGATGCAAGTGGGTCCTTCAATGACGATGCATGCAACGCACGTTAAGTATCAAAAATTAACAGGACGCGTTTCACTATGCAGAGGCATTGAAGCAATGCCTTGCGTATGACTACGCAAGTCCCGTGTACAGTCCTAAATTCCTGTATCAGCCATGCGTTAATCGTAAGTGTAACATCTGCAGTGAGCACATCTGTAATTTGGTGTGTGCATTGAATTTACCTGTAGGTTGGAGTCAGCATGGTTTAGTGAAGCCAATAACTACAGTATACATAAAGGCCTTAATCGGCATGCGATTAGGTGAGACTGGTGTGCATACACACCGACCACAAGCCGTGGAACACAGATACACACCATAGGCGATCAACTAACTAACACACACAATCTCTCTCTCTCTCTCTCTCTCTCTCTCTCTCTCTCTCTCTCTCTCTCTCTCTCTCTCTCTCTCTCTCTCACACACAATCTCTCTCTCTCTCTCTCTCTCTCTCTCTCTCAGCAGGTGGTGGTCTCCTTCCAGAGTTCTTGTAATGGTTGCTCCTCCACTCTGTTGATGGCGTTGACCGAGTGCTCCTTTACATCCTCATGCACCTCTTCTATACTGCGAGCCGCATCGATTATCTGAGACACAGCACATAGGACACACATTAGGGAAAACACACACATATACACGCGCACACGCTTAACATCCGCATGCACCTCCCCTACTGCTACCAGCGTCAATCCCCTGAGATAAGTAAAGAGGGAACACATCAAGTCAAGAATATCACCAATTTAGGTGAAAATGTTAAATTGGATGTGATAGTGCAAATTGACCGAGTTGCCCAACTGTGATATTGATACAATAGGTAACAGTAATCTACCCACCAAGATACACTAACAAACAAAGGTGCCAACTTAAGCTCAACATTCGGGGGGGGTCAAAATTGTAGAATATTGTAATGTATGTATTGTAAGTATGTGCATAATATGCAGGTAGAAGAAAACAATCCACATTTTCATTTTTGCCCCTCCACCTCAATCTTTGGGGGGTCAATAAGTCCCCCTTAATTTGGGACCTATGCTAACAAATATAAATTTAACAATATACACGGTAAAATTAATATTCATATGCCGTTTTTTTCTCTACTCATTGGCATTTAACTGGTTTCAGGCACCTGAAGACTATAAATGATCTTTAGGTGAGCACGCTTCCTCAAACAACAAAAGGCACTGTAACAAATACTACCAGGAGACTGGTGTGTCTAAAGTAACAGGTGTCGTACCTGCCAGTTGACGGTCTTGTCCTGCATGAGCTGGTCGAATCGCGTCTGTACAGTCCTCTGGAAGACGCTGGTTTCATATCTCTCTGCCCCAAACTCCCCCCTGCCCTCCGCCTCAGCTGGGTTTAGCTTCAGGAACATCACCAGGTCTGGCTTAGGAAGACCCACATCCGGAGACTTACACCAGTCCAGAGAGAAGCCCTAGACACACACACACAGCACCAAATAAAATGACTGATCTCCAATAGCATACCCGTTTTTATCATACCCCCTTTTATGGGTTACAATGTTCACATTTTGATACACCAGTCTTGAACACACACACACACACACACACACACACACACACACACACACACACACACACACACACACACACACACACACACACAGGTACAGGCTACTGCTGTATAATGAGTGGGTGGAGTGTGTACTGTAACGGCTGTGTACTCTAAAGGTTGTGGTTTGTGTGTAGGCTGTGGCATTATGTAGCCTAAATCCAAATGGTATGTGTGGGACTCACAGGTTTGGCACTGGTGAAGGCGACTCCAGAGAAGGCATATCTGTCCACCACCAGACTGATGCCCTGGTCCAGTTTCTCACGCATCTCTGGCCTAAAGGCACACAGGCAACAGTTTTGGCTACTGACACCAGTGCAGTTAAACTAGACAGCTGAAGTTGTTTGGCCAAATTAGTATTAATCATCAAATCATTATTAAAAGATAAACCAGAGAATATATGACAACATTGGTAGGCTACTGCGTAATAACTGAAAAAAGCTTACACAAGTTCCCATCGGTTGGCGGAGAAGAGCAGGTGAACAGTGTGGTCCTCCAGATTGCTCTTTTTCTCCAGGTAAGAGCTGATCAGCTGGCCGATTTGAGTGGTCCTGTCTGTATGGTTTCATCATCACAGTGGTTATAAGACACGTCAATGCCAAGATAGGTGGCGATGCTAACTTACAAAGGCATTGTGAGACCTGATACGGATTGATTTTAGACCGCGTTAACTACATAATTACATTGCTGTGATAAGCAAAAGTGACAACCATTAGAGAGAGCAAACTCAACATCCAACATAAAAAGCAGACGGTCAAATTCTTGTCCTTATGAAAGGAGACTGATTTTACCGGGAAATCTCATCATCTCCGCTGGTCTTCCGCTTTGTTGCAGCGCTTGGACTAATTTCTTGCATTGTGTCGTTTTCCCAGCCCTGTCAACTCCCTCCAGGACAATCAAAGCACCTCTTCTGCAAGTCATTTTTGCGTGCAATGTTTGAGAAAGCTTGGTTGGGAAATGCTACGAAGTCGACTGGAAAACTGGGGCAATCCTCCTCCTACTGCGCGCTTTTTTGCTCCAAACAAACAATATATGTCATATCCGGTTCCAGGATCCGTGATGTTCGGTTGTATCAAAATAGCAGTCAGAGATTTTAGGAAGAGCCAGAGCCGAGGAGCAATGTATGACTGCCATCTACTGTTTTCTTGATGTACTGCACAGAATGGTTTACAGTATTTCTCACTTGGTTTGTACATTTCTCGAATCTCTCTCGCAATTTGCAAAACATAATATTAATTCTCAAAACAGCTTTAACAAATGGCAAAACACCGTGGATAACCTGCAAAACCGAGTCTCTTGCTCAAAACCCTTATTTGTCTTTCAAAATCAAGTTTTTTGTGTCAATGAACGTATCAGCGCCAGCAGAATGGTTAGTCATTGTGTCATAGTGCAGTGGTTCCCAACCTTTTTTGTCCTACGTACCCCTAAGCAATTTTGTCATATGATGAGTACCCCTCTCACTCATGCTCTATATCTATTCCTCTATCCCATTCCCAATGTGACTACACTCCATATATTTGTTATTATTATTACATTTTTCCAAGTACCCCCTGAGGTGTGCTTGCGTACCCCTAGTGGTACACATACCCCTGGTTGGGAAACACTAGTGTATGGACAAGCTAGTCAAATCAATTTCTCATGTTGTCAATTGAATAGTACCGGTACACTCTTGAGGATCTTTTCTGAAGTGAAATGTTGTTTAGATTGGATGGTAAATGTTGTAAATTTGGCTTTATATTACATTGATCAGATAAGATTGAGATAGTTTCATGCATTCAGCAATTGATAATGTACGAAATCACTGAGAATTGTACACAGCCATGGCATGGTGGACGAGAGCATTTGCTATATGCCGAAAACAATGAGAAACTGATTTGACCATGTGCACAGGTAACATCTGGAAGTCACAATTGAACAAAGACTTTTGAGAATCATTATTCTGTTGTGAGAAATGTACAAAACATATTGAGAAAAACTGTAATATAATAATGAAACAAAAAGACCATTTTCTTCAGTGAAACATTTTCCTTTAATTTTAAATATCAACACATTGTGAACATTTTGATCCCTGAGACATATTTCAACAGACAATCCTTAATGATAAATTAGGAGATTAAACAGGTGAAATGACGGACTTTTTAGACTGGTTTACATATAGTCTTTCCCAGATTTGCTTGTCAGACCCTGCTCTTGTGGCAGTGTTTGAGTGCGTCTGCCAGGGCAGCGAGGATCATGTCGACATTGGCTATTGTGGCATTGCATCCCATCAGGCCCACACGCAGCACCTGTTCAACACAGCAGAAGGGTCAGGACTATGGGCTACTTCAAGCAGACGGACTAGAGGTCCATTAGTCTATATATCTCTCTTTTGACAACACACACACACAAACACACACACACACACACACTCACACACACACACACACACACACACACACACACACACACACACAGACACAGACACACACACACACACACACACACACACACACACACACACACACACACACACACACACACACACACACACACACACACACACACACACACACACACACACACACACACACACAATGAGAGTGTTCACACACAGACACACAGACACACACACAGTCTCACCATGCCAGCAGAGGGTCCGAGTCCTCCTGAGATCTCGATCTGGTGAGTCCTCATGATGTAGGCTGTGATCTCCTTCCACTCGTAACCAGGAGGAGCCATGATAGTCGTCACCGTGGGCAACCTGGCGTTCTATCAGCAGAAAGGGACATGAAGCCCATGGATTTGTTATTTAACATTAGCCTATGTATAATGAGGAACTCCAGATTTGCAACTGCATTTATGTACCTTTTCCTCTATACAAAACATGTGAGATGGCCTATAATATAGTTACTGGTTAGTATTACTTGCATTGTCATCCACAAATAGCTAAAGCCCCATACTCTCTCTGGTCTATATAAGGGATGTCAAACATTAGACGTGGGGGTAGGATGCAGCCGGTCAGATAGTTTAATATGACTTGTAGAGAAATAAAACTAAGAATATCGAAAAATAAGAACAACTATCGCAGCGTACAAGGGTGCTGCAGGTGTCGCAATCGCCTACTTGAGAATGAATTTGTCTTTTTTGGGCTTTTTTTGCTCGCCATTTACAGTAAATGCTCCAGATATACCCACTCCACACTGACTAGCAATGCGATTCCGATTTCAAGCAGAAATTTCAATATTTCAAATATCAATATTTCGCAATTATGGTTCTGGTCCGGCCCAGTTGAGATCAAATTCACTGTATGTGGCCCCTGAACCTAAATGAGTTTGACACCCCTGGTCTATATGGATTCATTAGTATTGGTTAGATGGTAGTAGCACAGTGACTTTTATGGCCTTGATTGATCTGGACAGTGTAAATGGAGACAGGAACTGTGTGGGAAGAAGAGATGGGGTATGGCCCAGGCAAGATTCGAACCTGGGTCCCCACGGGCAAACAGCCGGTGGACAGGTGCACCGTACTCCCATGTTATGCAGTAATGCTGTTACCTTGTCCTCCACAAACAGCTTGAGCCCCATGGCCTCCAGGCCCCTGTGGAAATACTCGGCTACTTCTCTGTGGCGCTTCCAGGAGTTCTCCAGACCCTGAAACACACACACACACACACACACACACACACACACACACACACACACACACACACACACACACACACACACACACACACACGGCCTCATTACACACAAATAACACATATGCACACACAGGTGCGCTGCACACGCGCATGCACGCACGCACGCGCACACACACACACACACACACACACACACACACACACACACACACACACACACACACACACACACACACACACGCACACACACTCACTCATCGTGGAATGGAGAACATATCAAAACATTCATCCAGAAACACAAACTGGCTCCTGTCATTTTTTTATTGATTCAGGAACTCTTGAGTTTTTCAAAAAAATAGAATTTGCTTTAACTTACCGTCTCTGCCAGAATGGCCAGCGCTTCCCTCAGACCAAAGAAGCCAGAAACAGGCCCTGTGTGGTGGTACCTGTAGTAGACAGTAGTGGCAGTGATGGGCAGTAGCTTAGCTACTTGTAGCGAAGCTACTAGTTTAACTACATTCCCCAGTAGCTTGGTCTTAGCTTCACTACTTTATGTATTAAGTAACTTCCCTGTAGTTAAGCTATTTTTTGTCTCAAGTAGCGATGTAGCTTCCACAAAAGCTACATTTTGTCCCGCAATGTTGCTCGAAGAAAAAATGTTGACTATCTTTCCTGAGATCTAGGCAGTCACACAGGGGTTCCAAGACCCACCTGCATGAAATGAAGTCAGAGGTGGGATATACTTGTAACTTCGGTGCACATGCCAGGGAGTGCCCCATACCGTCCCTCAGAAACATATCCATGTCCCCCCTTGGACTTATTGGGGTCACCCTACGCCTGTGGCCTATAATGATATTTGAAACATAGGCTACTGAATGTATAATAAATATCAATAAAGTATAGTGAGATCAATAACGTTTTTTTAATGAAAGTAGGCCTATCTGTTATTTTATCAAGCTGACATTATGTCGGGACAATGTAGCTTCTGGTGTAGTGAACTACATTTCCGCACATTTTTGTAGCTTAGCTCACTACATTTCTGATGGTGGTAGCTTTAGTGTAGTGAAGCTTAATTTATGGTTGAGTAGCTGATAGCTTAGCTCACTACATTTTACAAGTAGCTTGCCCAACACTGCGTAGTGGTCAGTTAGAGTTAGAGGTCAGATTTACACCCTTTAGATCAGTGATTCCTAACCAGGGGTGCGTGTACCAAAAGGGTTACGCAAGCACAGTCCAGGGGGAACGTGGAAAAATGAACAAATGTATATGAGGCCGCCGACGTGACTTGATGGTTAGGGAGTTGAAATCACAGTCGCGTCTGTTGAAATCGCAAAGGGATCTGTTGTCCCAGGCCCAGGCAAAGGTGGGACCCAGAATTGGTTCCTTATGACAATGCATTGGATGTACTGTTTGGGAGGGCCCTTTCCTAGGATTTTGTCCCTGGCCCGGCAGAAGCTGTCAACGGCCCAGATTGATGTGATGGAGTTGTAATGCTTACATCCTTGCCTTGCCACCCACAGTAGTTTAATGTTATAATATGATATGTTGTAAATTTTATAATGCTGTGGTTTTCGCTGCTAGACCCTTACATCCTAGCTTTGCCATCACAGCCCCAGTAGTTGGCCAGCCAACTCATGTCCAGGAAGTAGGAGACAGGTTTGGTCCTTCTGTTGAAGATCTTCTGGCTGTGGAGATCAGAGACACATGGGGGTTAGATATCACCATAAAGATGTGTGTGTGTGTGTGTGTGTGTGTGTGTGTGTGTGTGTGTGTGTGTGTGTGTGTGTGTGTGTGTGTGTGTGTGGGGTTTGGTTTTCCCAATCAGACACAGGGGGTTAAATGAATATGGCGAACAAAGATGCTTCCGTTTTCATGAATTCAGTTTGAGATGTCCATGTGTGACTTATATGACACTTGTGTCAAATATGATGAGAAAAAAGGCAAAGCATTTCATGAAATTGCAATAGTGTGTGTGTGTGTGTGTGTGTGTGTGTGTGTGTGTGTGTGTGTGTGTGTGTGTGTGTGTGTGTGTGTGTGTGTGTATGTTGCGCCCATGTTCCTCTCACCATGCTCGCTCACTGAAGGAGATGGGTGCAGTCCCTGGCGGGGCGTTTAAGACCTTCTGTGACCCAGTGTATAAAATATCTATTTCTGTGGAAACAGCAATACAGTATTAAAGTAACTTTATGCTTATGCTACGTAGAATGTTTTATATCTGAGATTAAATGGATTAGATGCTAATTTATTGGCTAATGTTACAGTATTGGCAATTCTTCAAGCAGAAATGGCATTTGGTTTTATTTGTCATGCTTTCGCTCCTCATTCCTCTGGTTGCTAGGATACCTTGTTTATCCATGTGGAGGGGAGCACCACCCAGGGAGGCCACCGAGTCCACCAGGAACAAGCAGCCATGTCTGGGGAGTAATACAACGTTAACATCTTTGGCACTATAATACCAGGAGCACCATCCTCAACAGGTGTTTTTTTTGTATGAGTGCTTTGCATATGTGTCATGGTTGTACCATACGTTGCTATGGCATCTAGCTTTGGTCAGGAATTCAGCTGCCAACTCAACAAGCCTGACAACCGTAACCGAGTCCGGGCCGGTAGAGCCGAGTCCGAGCTGGTGCATCAGGCATCCTGAATTCAACCTGTAGCAGCAGCTGTTGTGCCACATATTCCAAATGACTTGGTTTTACCTGTCCAATTCAGCCAGGTGATTGGCTGGTTGAATGATCACAGAGTTAAATTGGACAGGTAAAACAAGGTCATTTGGAATATGTGGCCTAGATTGTATCTAATGAATTCATTTTGCCCAACAGCGATAGCCTCATGGCATGGTAACCATACAGCAATAGCCACATGAAATCTTGCCTGTGGCACGTGTACATGGCTGCCTGTGATGTTTCATGTCATCTCACCTGCATTCACATGCAACCTCACATTCAAACCTCACAGTCCCCGGCATCAAGATAATGTGCATCCTACCAGAGCTAGATGTTTACATGGCATCTTACCTGTGTTACATGTTCACATGGGATCTCAATGGTGTTACATGTTTACATTGAATCTCACCTTTGGTAATGCACATTTAGCTTAATTCCTGATACCGGTATGTGCTGCATATTAACAGTTTATCTCACCTGTGGCACAGAGCACCGATGTCATCTACAGGATGCACCACCCCAGTGGAGGATTCCCCATGACACATAAACAGCACCACAGGCTTGCATTTCACCAGGGCCTGGAAGGGTCAACATCAAACAGTTTAAAAAATCAATGCAATCAGGGATAACATCAAGAATCAAGATATCGTGGAGTTTCACAATCAAATGACAGCTCATTGATGCAATCAGCCTACCGCACCAGCTCCAAAAAAGGTTAATTTAATTGCATCTTCATCAGAATCACCTACATTCACAATCAGTGTATGGAATGCTAACGTGTGGGACAGAGGGGTTTTGTGACACTAGAGATTGTAGCCTATATGAGATACGCCAACTTAATGTGTTGCTATGGGTGCCAAACAAGAACAGGTTCCGGTCTGCTTAAAGGGGTGTGTGGCCTCCGCTTGACCTGAAAAAGTTTTTCCTCCAAATTCAAACAGTAGGTCAACAAGTTACAGCATAAGGCTTTGCTTGATTATAGATTGAAGTACAGTATGCCTAGACCCTCAACAACCCCAAAAAGCTACAATTACCGATCTCTTGCATAAACTCCATGTGTCTCATCCATTTCAATGAAACGGTTCTTAGGTCTGCAATGCGTAAAGGGGGTTACCCCCTCCCCCATGCAAAACTACCTGGAAACAACAAAACTAACCCAGAAACCATTGGCACCTCTGTCTATTCAAGTCTCTCTGCTATTATTGGGCATTATGTAATCATTCCCTGGCTGAAGCTATTGGGGTTACCTGTTCTATGTCCTTAATGGTGACACATCCCCCAGGTGCTGCCACTACTGTGTTGACTCTGGCCCCTGTGGGGAGAGAGAGAGAGAGAGAGAGAGAGAGAGAGAGAGAGAGAGAGAGAGAGAGAGAGAGAGAGAGAGAGAGAGAGAGAAGAAATGGTGAGGCACCAGCACAGGTCCACATATACAGCTCACCACCTCCTTCTCCAATGTGCAGATTCATTACAAATATACAAATACCTGCCTTTTACGCCCCCTTTGTCATACTACCTATGCATTGCGGATATTTTTCTACATCAATTATCATTACCATAGCTCCTCTCTCTGCCAACAGTCTACAGTACTTCACTATTACATTCACTGCCTCCATTTAGAGGTATTACCGGTAATTGGCTGTGATACAGTATTATGTGTACCCATTCATTATTATAGGCTACTGATGGAATGCCTGTTCCTTCCATATATTCATTACCTGATAGATTCACAACACCCCACTGCATGCATATAGGCTATACACCTACTGACAGAAGCCTATCTCATCCGACATATCTATTCATAACAAATGTACTATAGGCCTACTTTTTTCAAAGCGCATAACCGTTATAAGAACAACATGCACACCTTTTACGCACGACATATTCTCCAAAGTCAAGAATAAGATCTCTGCATATTTTCTTGAGGATGATGAACGGTATTAGCCTGGGTTATTACCTATCCTCTCGGCCATCTCCGAGGCCCTCTCTCCCCAGATGCCGTTGACTACAATGAGGATGCTCTCCCCCGGCTCCACCGAGTTGAAGATGGCGCACTCCATAGCCGCATGGCCCGGGCCGCTCACCGCCAGTGTCATGGGGTTCTGGGTTTGGAACGCATACTGGACACCGCTCTTGATGTGGTTCATCACCTGTACACACAGTCTGACTGCATCAGGGAACTTGTACAGTTTGTCACAATGAACCTCACCACATACAGTACATTGTTTTAAGGTGCTGTCTGTCTGGGAGCACATCAGTAGGCTATCCAACCTCTAAAAACTTTTGGAGAGAAGAAAATTGACATGACGTTAAACTGGTTACAAGGATTATTTCACGACCTGCAGCTGTGTGACAGACGAGACATTTAAAACTTCAAGTTACCTCTACCGTCTCCGCATGCAGGTGTCCCAGCATCGGCTGAGCACCAGCCTCCCTGATCCGAGAAGGAACATTGGACGGTCCCGGGCCAAAGAGGTGTCGGTCGGGTATCCTGTAAGGTTCCAGTAGGCATTTCGGTGGAGGGATTGTTTCGGATAGCATGCTTCCTGTGCGGCCAAGAGACTCACTTTCTTACAACACCGCAGCCTGCACGGAGTCCTATAAATTGAACCCACCTAATTCAGGCAAACTGACCACCTCATCTACCTCCCCTCCTCCCTTTTTGTGGGGTCGCGTTGCGTTCTTGGGCAATAGAAACTACAAAACTTGTTCAGCAGAAACCAGCAAACTTCACTTCAGCGCAATCCCCCAAAAGCCAGACTGAGGGTAGCCTACACCCCCGAACTACTACTGTCTGTATATATAGAAAGAAATATTAACTTCAGACTGACTGCGAACAAATATAGCCTAAGCGAATTATAAATATCCTACTGCAAA
Organism: Engraulis encrasicolus; assembly: GCF_034702125.1. Lineage (NCBI taxonomy): Eukaryota > Metazoa > Chordata > Actinopteri > Clupeiformes > Engraulidae > Engraulis > Engraulis encrasicolus. The sequence goes on along the minus strand of NC_085862.1, from coordinate 56,102,982 downwards.
GCTTAGCTTGTCTTTCAGTGTTCACCGCTGTGTAATGATTAACAACAAAGAGACTTGCTTCGTTTGAAATGGTGACACGACACCCACCTGGTTCACAACGGGTTTATTTGAGGGAAACAATAAAAAAAACGTAAATGTCTGGCGAAACAATTAAAAGTATTGGCACTCCATACCATTTAAAAAAAGAAAGAGAATTGTGACTCCCATGTTATCTGGCAGACTTGTTTGCATTGATCTCACCGTTTACTGAGAACGCAGTGGGTCTGTGTGAAGGGTCAAATAAATGGTACACACACCCCTTTGATCAAGAGCTCATTCATAAAAGGCAGTGATTTCATTACAATGTATGACAACTTGCATAGTCTATGCCACAAAATTGCTACTACACTGTTATCAGAGAAGTAGACAAGGACAATTATTGGCATTTTGTTGACTGATTAACACAATGCAATAGTAGGCTATTCCTCACACCTGTCAGTAATTAATGGTGGACATCATTAATAAATTAGAGAAAGTGCCTAGAACTCCTGACAGGCATAACTGAGATTTGTTTGTGGTGGTTATTGATCATAAGGATGTTGACTGCATTGAGGGGGTTAAAGTCGCCCAATCGGACATGCAATGAGAGTCATGGATAGATAGTATCACCGGGGTCATAAAAGGGAATTTGGTCCTGCGTGACAGATTGCGGTTAGTAACTTAGTTCATCAGTGTAGGTTTGAATCTTCAGGGGCAGTTCTTCTTCCTTCTGAGAGGGATGTTACTCTTGGGTCGTCAGCGGGAGGCGAACCTTTGGTTTGAGCCCATTCGTCAGTGGGAGGTGATTCCTGGCCATCAGAGGGAGGTGTGTGTGATCTGATCCCTCATTAGGCAGGCCTCTTTGGGTGTCCTGCTGTTAGGGAGGCGTATGGGTGTGTTCGAGGAGTTGCCGGTGTCCTGTCTATATGAGCGACCCGTCGAGATGTGATTCTCTAGGCTACTGAGCATGCGCACGCATGCGCACACCCTCGCGATGGTTTTCGCGGGTGATTGCCCATCGAATTGTGAGACCGCAAGTTACGATACAGGATCCCCTGAGACTGTCAACTTTAGTGACTCAAACTGTAGCCTATGTCATCCTGAGGTTACCACCAGTCATCCATAGTCTAGGTAGCCTATAGCCTGTCCACCGACTGTCATGGACTGAAAGTTACGATATATCTCCTGGGGGGAAAACGGGAAATAGCGTGGAGCATCCAGCAGATCATTGGAAAATCTGCGAAATAGCGTGGCCTCGTACACTTGCTTCTTTGTTGCCTAACCGTAATCGCTCACACACTCAGCCTCGAACATTGTAACATCGATCAGAAAAGACTATTTATGTAGAAAATTATTATGTAGACTATTTATGTAGAAAAAATCGCCACCTCTAATTGAGCTGTCAAAATGCTCCCTCCACCCTTTTCACTCAAGAATTTGCATCGACTGCATTGTAAAATGCCTGAACATGGTAAGAAATGCACTGGCGTGGGGATGTTATGAAATTATGATTCCGGTCATTAAAAGACAGACATCTGCCAAAACAAAGCCACAATACGCTATCTGCTATCTGGGAATATCTAAACAGCGCTTGTTTATCCCCATAGCACATGATTTCATGTGACAATTTGCCTTGCGAGCCCACGTCGCATTGAAACCAACAGCAAATGACTACATTAAACCCGTAGCCAGGCCCTGATCCCAAACACTTTCTCCAGTAGGGGCCTATTTGCGCAAACTCAACTCAGTCTCTTTCATATGGCACGTTTCTTAAGTTGCTCAAACGAGAGGCTCACTGTTTTTAGTGGTCAGCAGCCGCACGTTCTAAACTCCGCACGAAATAAACAAAGGCCTAATGGTTATTAAAACAGTCCTACGTGGACCGATTGAAACGCCTTCCGCGGAAAATCAAGGTCGCTCATTTAGATGAGGCATCGCAAATCGATAGAACACCACTATCGAATAGGGCGACCGGTCGCTCATCTCGACGAGGCAACACATCTCGACAGAACACCGGGGCTGCAAGAGGGGCGTGTTCATCATTGGGAGATGCGTGTGTGTGTGTGTGTGTGTGTGTGTGTGTGTGTGTGTGTGTGTGTGTGTGTGTGTGTGTGTGTGTGTGTGTGTGTGTGTGTGTGTGTGTGTGTGTGTGTGTGTGAGTGTGTGAGTCCGCCGACAAATCCGTGTCCCATTCAGTTTTTAAAAATCACTCCATCTCAGAGGAAATAATTGTGTTTGCCATTAAAGCGAGGCTGCAATGCCTGCCAACAAGGTACAACCTGTCAACTTGGTACCCATCAAAGTATGACCCTTCTTGTATCCTGCATTCCAACCAGCAAGAAAAGGAAACTGTTGCTCATATACTAAATGGGTGCAATCACTATAAGGGACAGTATGTGGCCAGGCACGACCGTTTGGTTGACCTGGTTGCGAAGGACTTAGAGAAAATACACCAAAGACAGGATTGCAGTTTTTTTCTACACAGCACTGTGAAAACGAACTGGTTTCAACAGGAAATTTCTGATTCTGATCACTTTCAGAACATCCCAAATACACCAGATATTGTAATAGTAAATTCAGAGGAAAAATCGGCATGCATTATTGAGGTTGGGTATTTCCCAGTTGGGGTATGATTGCAGACTAGTAGTACTGATCTTTGGAAGCTTAGGCCATGTACACAAGAATGTAGTTAGAGGACTGCAGTTAGGAGGAATGCAAAAAAGAGGAGCAAAGAATTTGGCAAAGTTTTGCTCTGTTTCAGCTATTATTGGTAGTATGCAGATATGGAGACATAGATGTTTTGTTTATCCATGAATTTTGAAAGCTACAACAAAAAGAGGACTGGTACTATATGTAAAAGTGTGTAGCCCTTCAGATCTAGCA
>NC_085862.1:56090081-56097581 GCF_034702125.1 Engraulis encrasicolus | reverse complement strand
ACACACACACACACACACACACACACACACACACACACACACACACACACACACAGAGTGATAGGGTTTTCTGATAAAAGTGCATACCAGGTTGGCGGTGTTGATTGTGCTATGAGTAGTAACGTGTATCTGGTTGGCAATGTGTTGTGATATGGTATGAATAGTGAGTACCTGTCCTGTGTGAAGGCTTGGGTACAGGGAGGGTAGATGTGTTCTGGTTAAACAACAGAGCGTACATGGGGTATGTATTGCGGGGAGGTGTTCTGTATCCCAGTGATTCTTAACTGTGGGGCCGCGGCCCAAAGTTGGGTCGCCCTCACAACCTTGAGTGCCACGGAAAACGCTAGTTTTACACTAGTGGGCCGTGAGGGCCATGGAACTGCATGCATTGTCAACTAAATACACTGGAGACAGCGTGGGTCTTTCCCCTCAGTGCAGTTCTGCTTAATATGACCACACACCGCTGTTTTGTTTATTAGTGGGAGAAACATCAAGAACAAGATGGCAATACACTTCGCAGTAGCCTACAAGAATGGAGAGAGAGTGTTCTGTAGCCTAGCGAGCTAAACCCCTACAGAGAAAAGCTGACAATTCAATTCCGCTAGGGGCGTCTAGATTTCTAGGGTAAGTGTTCAGGTGCCTGGTTTTAGGGGGATGTGGTCTGTATCCCATATAGAGGCTGAGTCTCAAATGGTGCACTTGTGCACTTTAGTGTTCAGGTTTCAGTGCGCATGCCGTATTAGTTATGCACTGAAACATAGTGCCCAAAGTGCACAAGTGCACCATTTGAGATTCAGCCAGAGTGTATAGTGCATACCTGGTTGGCGGTGTCCCGTATGGGGGGGCAGCACTTGAACTGCGTGGCGCCGGTGGGGATGTGTTCTGAGGCCAGGCTGAGGTAGTGGTGGGTGGTCTCCACCGTCAGGGGGGCTCCTGCCTGCCTGGCCGCCCGGATCAGCTGCAACGGCTCAGCAGAGGACAGGTGCACGATGTGGCAGCGCACTCTACAGGTGGGGAGGAGAGATGATATTAGGTACACACAAGCAAAAGAATTAGAGAATTTAAAGGGACACTGTGTGAGATTTTTAGTTGTTTATTTCCAGAAGTCATGCTGCCCATTCACTAATGTTGTTGTTTATAACTTAGTAAACTTTCATGTAAAGATCAAATTTGGCACTAGGGAGCCTAGTTTCAATGAGCAACTACCCGTAGTTGCAGTACCTTTTTTGACCATTTCCTGCACAGTGTCCCTTTAAGTCAATAAGTGGAAGGCACCAGGCAATAATGACTGATAGTGTGCAACAGTGCAGACAACAAAAAACAATAAAATAATGAATTCTATCAGGTATAATCAATTATTGTGAGTGTTGATGAGTGTTGAACCCACTGGTACTGCAGGCAGAGCTGTGTGACCATGCGGATGGCTTCAGTCTCCATGATGTCTGGCCTGGAGCTCAGGAACGTGGAGTACTCACACGGGTCTGAAGGGGTTAAAAGGGCCTTTTACACCTGCACCACTCAATGATACTGTAGACCTCCTTGGCACCACTTCCATGATTTCATGAAATCCCTCTGCTGCATTTGTTAACACAAACAGATTTCATATGTATTATGTATAGTTTTACTAACTACATACTATCTTAAAGAGATTGCGTTTTAATAACATACCTTTACATACAGCTACTGAGTGTGTGTGTGCGTGCGTGCGTGCGTGCGATTACCTCCAGTCTCCCCTAGTGGCTGCTCGATCTCCCTCTCAGCATGGAACTAGAGAATAAACACACATAACCTACGTGTTAATTTGCACCATCAATTGCACTCGATTTGAATGTACTGTACCAGAGATACTGTTGTTAGATCGTCTCTGACTGTACACGGAGAGTAATTGGGGAAAAAATCCACACATTTTCTTTGGCCGAAATCTTTCAGTGGCGAAGGCAGACTGCAGCGACTACGCAATGTATTTGGCAAGTTTGCTGGCCGTGGTGCTGAAGTGCTGCCAAGCCTGAGAAATGTGAAAGCGGTAAATACTGTCGAGGTTCTGCCTGAGGACAAGTGAGGGGAGAATAAATGCTGTGTTAATTACGGAGCGTGCCGGATTTCGTTGCGCTGAAATTCCGGCGAATGTGTGTGTGTGTGTTTGTTGTGTGTGTGTGTGTGTGTGTGTGTGTGTGTGTGTGTGTGTGTGTGTGTGTGTGTGTGAGTGTGTGAGTGTGTGTTTGTGTGCGTGCGTGCGTGCGTGCGTGCGTTACCAGAAGTACGCTGTCTGTTCCCTGTAGTTGTTTCATGGCTGTGTGCAGGTCGTCGTAAGTTACGTGGGGAAACTCATCAACTCCACTGTGGATCAGGAAACACTTGAAGCCTGCAACACCAGCCTGCACCATAGGCCTCAACTCCATCTAGAGTACACACACACACACACACACACACACACACACACACACAGAGAGAGAGAGAGAGAGAGAGAGAGAGAGAGAGAGAGAGAGAGAGAGAGAGAGAGAGAGAGAGAGAGAGAGAGAGAGAGAGAGAGAGAGAGAGAGAGAGAGAGAGAGAGAGAGAAACATATGAATGGATTTAATCATCTCGGCCTGCTTGGTCATTATTTACAGTAATCCAAAGTAATGTCATAAAGCACTCGAGCACTCAACACACACTTGCACGCACATGCGCACGCACACACACACACACACACACACGCACACACACACACACACACACACACACACACACACACACACACACACACAGAGAGAGAGAGAGAGAGAGAGAGAGAGAGAGAGAGAGAGAGAGAGAGAGAGAGAGAGAGAGAGAGAGAGAAACATATGAATGGATTTAATCATCTCGGCCTGCTTGGTCATTATTTACAGTAATCCAAAGTAATGTCATAAAGCACTCGAGCACTCAACACACACTTGCACGCACACACACACGCGCACGCACACACACACACACACACACGCACACACACACACACACACACACACACACACACACACACACACACACACACACACACACACACACACACACACACACACACACACACACACACACACACACACACCCTCTCCGAACCACACACACACAACCAGACTCACGTGGTTGCCGGGAATAACCCCTCCCCAGAAGGCGGTGTCTATGTAGCACTGCCCTCCCGCTGCCCTTAGCTTTTCCTGCAGGTTGCCCACGGTGGTGGTGGGGGGGATGCTGTTACTATGGCGACACAACACACAGAGGACGGGGAGTCAGTCAGCCAGCTTAGCGACTCCTATGCTACTTCAGGAAAGTCACTGTATCCTCTCAACATCTGACTTTGCCTGCTTGCAATCTCCGAAGGCTGGACTACAGGACACTGGAAGGGATTCCTTTTTTGCCTCCACACACAAGTTAACTATATCATAGACTATTGGTTCTTAACCTGGGGTGCGGGCACCCCCTGGGGGTGCGCCAGAGATTTCAGGAGGTGCGCAGAATTTTGTATGTGTTGAGGTTGTGACCAAAAATTTTCCAAACATTATAATTAGGCCAAATCAAGACCAAATTTAAACATGTTCTCGTCCCCATGTAAATCCATTAATGCCTTAAGTAAGAATCATTGTAATTTATCACTTAAATGATTTTTTTGGTGCGTATACACATGTAGACATTTGGGATGGGGGTGCGCGGCTTGTCTTGGGAACAGCTAAGGGTGTGCGTTCAGAAAAAAAGGTTAAGAACCACTGTCATAGACTATTGGACTGCCAAGACCGGTCCACCAGGCATTGAGAGCGGCAATGAAGCCTTTGACAAAAAAAAAATTGTCATCTAATACGAGCTATTTTTACCATAACAGCCAAAATGCTTTAATAATATTTGAGATTAATATTAATATTTTAAATAATAATTTGATTTAATTATTAATATTTTGATTCAAAGAGGCTTGCTGTAGCGGTAAGGGGACGGTCAGGCCACAAGCCACCGTGCAAATGTCCTGTATGCCATATGGCCAGTCCAGCCATGCCTATGCAGTACATCTCACTCCTGTACAATCATCTCACTCCTCAGTGAGGATTAATGGGTGAGGAAGTGGTGTGTGTGTGGTGTGTGTGTGTACTCACAGTGGCATGTCCACTATTGTGGTGATCCCCCCAGCAGCTGCGGCCCTAGTAGCGGTCCAGTAGCCCTCCCAGCTGGTTCGGCCCGGCTCGTTCACATGCACATGGCAGTCCACCACACCCGGCATCACCACACGGTCACCCACATCCAGAACCTGACAATAATAATAATAACAATAATAATAATAATAATAATAATAATGATAGCAACAATAATAGTCATAATAACACACGTGCACACCAGGGCTCGACACTGGCACCTGCCAACCGGCCGAATGCTGGTAAAACTTTGCTGTGGCTGGTAACAATTTCAGTGTCACTAGCCAATTTGGCATGTATAGCTATGGTATGACATATCAGAATAGTGTATATTCTGCACTTCGCCCCTTGTATATCAATTGTTTGTATTCAAGTTCAGGAAAAAGCTCAGTTACTCAGTTTCTATTTGTTTGTTTTATTTCCATGTAGAAACCCATGCACTCATCTTCTTGCTTTAAGCGCCTCATCTCCCGAGGATAGATGTACAGCGTCATGATGAAAAAAAAAAATCTAATTTGTGGCTAGTAGAATAGCTGGATGGCTAGTGACTCTGGAAAACCACTAGCCACAGTGGCCGGCAAGCAAAAAAGTTAATATCAAGCCCTGGTGCACACACACGCACGCACGCACGCACTCACTCACGCACGCACGCACACACACACACACACACATTTACACATCACCATCGTCAACAACAACAAAAAAACTGATTAAGACTGACACACAAAGAATGTCACACGTCTCCAACCAGTTATGTAATCTCGTATAAATAATCTCCCAGTCCACACCTCTCACATAATAAATTTTAAAAATGCACTTCCTCCTCCATCCACCAGAGGGCATAAGTGGTGCACACGCTCCTACAGCGGCAGCAGCAGTTGTCTAAAGTCTCACCTCAGAGGAAGACAGGGCTCCCTGCTCCTGCTCCTGCTGCTGCTCCACGCCAGGCAGGATCTTCTCGATCTTGCCGTCCTTAATGAGCACCACGGCGGGCCGAATCTCCTCTCCACACAGAACCCTCCTGCTCTTCACCGCACGAACGCTCGCACCTGCCTCCATCTGTCCAGCTCACTGTTCACTTTTTCTTTTTGTTTTTTGCTTTCTTTTCTTTCTTTCCCCCTGTGGGATTTGTGTTAAGCTCACAGCAGCTGCAGAGTCGACGGCTCAAGAGTCCACTGGAGCACTTCTGGCTCCACAGATCTCTGCTCTGTCAGTGTGTGTCACGCAACTGTCCATGTGTGTGTGTGTGTGTGTGTGTGTGTGTGTGTGTGTGTGTGTGTGTGTGTGTGTGTGTGTGTGTGTGTGTGTGTGTGTGTGTGTGTGTGTGTGTGTGTGTGTTTGCGTGCGTGCACATGTACATGTGTGTGTGTGTGTGTGCGCGCGCGTACGTGCACGTGTGTGTGTGTGTGTGAGAGACAGTGTAATTGTGTATTTGGGATAAGGGTTTGTTGACTTACCCTCTGCTCCACGACCACACAAACACACTGTGATCATGTGCAACCAATAGAGCTATTGGAGCACCAGCCAATAAGAATGCGAGAGCCTGTGTCGTCACAAGGTCAAAAGTCCTGCCTGCCTACCATACAGCAAGTTGTCATAGTACAGCATAGTAAACCTGCTTGACAGGTTTAGTTCAGTATGTGATCAAAAGACAACAGCAACATAAAGCAGAACAGGGGAAATAGCAGTCTACTCACTTTCATTCAGTGAAGGAAGAAGACTTTTGGCTCCATCCTTCCTCAGGTGCATATTAGGAGTGCATCTTAATATGGGACCTTGCCTCCTCCACTTGCCTCCTCCACTTGCTTCTCGTCATGATGACATCACTGACAACAGCATTATATTTCAATGTCTTGCAAAAGCTCAATTGTAGAGTCTTTTTCTCGTTTGCAATTGTTATGGTGAATGAAAAACAGTCCCTCAAAAGTTGTTGTGGCTAGGCTGACAGCTGGGAAACTTTATCGTTTTCTCCACGGAGGAGGGTCCAGGAGGCGGGACGAGGAGACAAGCACAAGTGGAGGAGGCAGGGGCACATATTGGGATGCACCCTAGGTATTATTCATTCACACTGTAAAAGGCCAAGGTTGAACAGTAGAGCAGACACAGAGCATGGAGGATATACTGTATGTATAGGATGGATGAGCATGATAACAGCATCCGCCTGAATAGAGATGAGTAACACCTGCATACCTCTGTGCTATATTGTGCTGTATGACTGTAACTGAATAACTACAATATGTCACAGAAGTGACCACCCCTCACAATTCTGGAGATTTGTAGCCCATATCATTTTGACACAATAAACAGTGGCCAGCGTACAGCTCATATAGTCACTTCAATTTATTGTTTACTCATAATAATTTGAAATAAAGCCATTATAGTCTCAAAATGCACCTTTCAAAAGTGATTGCACCCTGTGTTAAAATCCCATACAGCAGTGGTTCTCAACTAAAACAGTTGGGACCCACCATTTTCCACTCTCATTCTGTCGCGACTCAATTTTTTTAGCGTTCAATGTCAAAGTCAATTCAATGCAATTCTCAAAACGTAACCAAGACTCGGATGACTGGTTGCACGCTATCTATCTCGCATAAACAACAGATGACACAGAGTTCACTAGCCTATCAAAATAAAAGTTGTAAATTGTTGCAGGAAAAGTTGGATTTTTTTTTTTAGAATGACGTTTTTTTTACACCAAGGCCCCTCCGCGACCCACTTTTGGGTTGCGACCCACCAGTTGAGAAACACTGCCATAGAGGGTCGTGCTTCCATTCAGCTTTCCAATGTTGATAGCATTCATGCAGCCCCACACCATGCTTTATTTCATGGATGGAACACTTGTCTTTGTACAAATCACTTTTTAGAACGCATGCTTGACATCATTTAAAACAAATTTGTTTCTCTTGGTGTCATCAGACCACACAACATGGTTCTAGCGATCCATATCCTTACTCCGTTTGCCTGACGAGACCAAGATAAACAAATTTGCTTTAGATGGTGTCAAGCATCCGTGTGTTATGGTGTGAGATGGTGGGTGGCGTGTGTGTGTGTGTGTGTGTGTGTGTGTGTGTGTGTGTGTGTGTGTGTGTGTGTGTGTGTGTGTGTGTGTGTGTGTGTGTCGTGTCCCTTTAAGAGCACTCCTCAGACAGCAGCTCTCAGCAATAACTCCAGATATGAATTATTCAGAACAGCGCTTCACTAAACTCAGACAGAGGGAGGGAGGGAGAGAAAGAGAGAGAGAGAGAGAGAGAGAGAGAGAGAGAGAGAGAGAGAGAGAGAGAGAGAGAGAGAGGAGAGAGAGAGAGAGAGAGAGAGAGAGAGAGAGAGAGAGAGAACATGGAGAACAGGGATAATGGCAGGAAGAGAG
>NC_085862.1:56080081-56085081 GCF_034702125.1 Engraulis encrasicolus | reverse complement strand
AGAACAAAAGGGTTCTTTTTCCAGTAATGCAGGTGCTTTAGATCTACCTCATTCCCATCTGTGCATGCCTAGTATAATTCCAAATGTATATTACACAGCTATAAGCTACCTGCTAGACTTGCACATACAGTAGCACAGGTATGCCTGCAAATGAGGTCAGAAAGCACAGTGGCATTGTTTCACTAGTCCTGTAACCTGACCAGACCACCTCACCTCATCCCTCTCCCTCCTCCTATTCCCCTCCTCTTTTGTGCTCCTCCATTCATTCTCTACTTCTCATCCTCCTCCTTTCCCTCTTCCTCCTCCTCATCATCCCCCCTCCTTCCCTTCACTTCTCAGCTGCCATGGTAGTGAATAACCCCCCCACCTCCTTCTCTTCCTCCTCCTCACCCCCCCTTCCCCTTACTCGTCCTCTTCCCTCTCTCCCTGCCATACACCTCCCCGCGGCCCCGCCTGCCTGGCATGGAACCTTCCAGCAGAGAGGAGAGCCTGCTCCTCTGCTCGACCAGCCCATTGGTCTGCTCCCCTGCTTTGTGCCCCAGCCATGAACAATGGACTTGCCCCAGACACACACCCTGTACGTCATCACTTTGCCACAGCCTATGTGTGTGTGCTTGTGTGTGTGTGTGTGTGTGTGTGTGTGTGTGTGTGTGTGTGTGTGTGTGTGTGTGTGTGTGTGTGTGTGTGTGTGTGTGTGTGTGTGTGTGTGTGTGTGTGTCTATATACGTGCACATGTGTGTGTGTGTGTGACGCGTGTCTATCCTCTCCACTGTGTACAATGTGTGTGCTCTGTCCGCTCCGCTGTGCTGCGAGCCTGGGAGTAGGAGCCATCATGCTCTCTTCTCAGTTGTACAGAGAGAGAGAGAGAGAGAGAGAGAGAGAGAGAGAGAGAGAGAGAGAGAGAGAGAGAGAGAGAGAGAGAGAGAGAGAGAGAGAGAGAGAGAGAGAGAGACAGAGAGACAGAGAGGAAGGGAGAGAGAGATGGAGAGACAGAGAGAGGGAGAATGTGTGTGTGTGTGCCCAGCTGAACTACCTACCCATCACTCATTAATTAATCTGTCTTGCTATTCATTCATGTCAGACTCACTGCGCATGTCACGATACCCACCCCATGATTATTTAATGTAGGCCTATTAATGATCTAATGTCAGATTGTACATTTTTTCAATATCTATAGATCATGTGCTTTCGTGATGCAATTTAACAAAACATTTTTACCATACATTGTGCCAATAAACTCTAGGCACAACCTAACCGGTTATGACTTTAGTTTGTGTGTCTGGCCTTGAGGACATTAGAGGTGGCATACAGCAAAGGGAAGCAGCTGCTGAGTCACCAACGAGGAACAGAAAGTCAGACATAGCAGAGTTAGAATCAATGAAAGTCTCAATAGAAGCCCACAGACAATCTGGGTTAATGCAGTTTTAGAGTCCAGTGTTAATATGAGGAGTAAAAAGACAGTGTTGTTGCAGAAGTGTTATAACATGGTGCAAAATGTTAATTTGAAGAGTTAGAGCTAAAGCAGTGTGAGCCTGATGCTGAGTCACTGGGCAGGAAATAGGAATAGGTCTACAGTGCTGAAGAAACTGGTCTCGTTTCCATAGGACATTAGACTCTGAATTAACTCCATTTGATTACACTTTGAAAACATCATGTGAACACTTAAAAAATCTGAATTAAAGTTATTCAGAATTAAACTTTATTCTGAATAGCCTAAAGTGGATGGTTTCCTTTTTAAATTCTGAATAACTTTATTCCTCTATACGGTACGTTGATTCCACTTCAACAATTCCGGTCATTCCACACATGCTCATTGCTATGCGATGCTGCAAGAGGCAACGACGCAGACCCAGACCCAGCACCTGCAGACACAATGCGTGCATCCTCTGTCCAATCGAAATGCTCTCTGATCCCCAGACTTGGATTAGAAGTAAGTGCTTCATGTAAAATCAACATAGAACAATTTTAATCCCAAACTATTTAACTCTGAATTATTAGCTCGGAATTAAAAACACAATGTAAACAAGGCCACTGTATTCTCCACTGCCGAGACACTTACAAGTCATGTCAATAAGGCCTGACTGTCAATAAGGCCTGATGGTCAGTATGGGTGACTGCTAGTAGACTTTACAGAGAACACGACAAGGGAGAGGAGGGAGGAGAGCGCAAGAGGCAGCAGGTAGTATTGGAAATGAACAGAAAAATAAGGAGGGAAAACTATTGAGCCAAAGAGAGAGAGAGAGAGAGAGAGAGAGAGAGAGAGAGAGAGAGAGAGAGACGAGACGAGGGGGGAGTAGAGTTGCCCTTCTGGGACTCGAACCCAGACCTTCAGGAGTATCAAACTGGGGCTCATTGGAGTGTTGGTCAGAACACACCCACAACCCCAGTGATGTTCACTCCATCACACGGCCTTCCCCTTCGGGAAGCGCACCAACATGCTTCATACACTCATGGTGTCCCTCACACAATTGCCCATCATGCTTCTCCCATCCAGTGTGCCCCATCATCTGGGGTCCCTCGCGTCTGGGTCACCAATCCTGGGGGTTCCTCCCATGGAATTATGGCTCACACAGAATGGGTACGCTTCCGATGGCTTCACGTTTGCCATCCCACCACTGCCACAAAAATGTAATACAGATAACCCCTACAGTGAGAGGATGACTTGACCTCCCTGTGGCCCAATGTTCATTATTATGTGTTTTCCTTAGTGTTCTATGTGTCCTATTTTGTTGAAACTGCTGGCTTAAGAATAAAAGAAAAAATATTTCTGCACAGAATTTCCTTGTTTTGCTCATCATTTTGGCTGACTACCCCATCTGCTCGGCACTCTCTATTACAGAGAGGGATGCAAAGACATGAATATGAATGAGAAGAGTAAATGGAGAGAAAGAGAATAGAGATACTATAGGATTGGAGGTTTACTGCTGGCCAGTGTGAATTAAGGTATAATCCACTGGTGGGAGACTCATCCAGACAGACTGGCCACAGAAGAGGGGATAAAAGCAGAGATCACGTGATTCCCCATCATCTCCTAGAAGAGAAAGGATGAACAATGGATGGCAATGACCATCCATTTCACAGAAATAAAACCTACTCATTCTATCTCAAAAATTCATTTGCCACACACATTATTATAAACTTTTAATGGGTTGCAGGGTGCATGTTGGTTGCACTATGAGGAAAGTGAGTTGGTCTTCTTGAATGTGGAATGATGTTCTGTATAGGCTATAGATGCACAGAATAGATTATCGTAAATAAATAGGCCATTGGTATTGAAAACCATGATGATGATGATGATGATGATGATGATGATGATGATGATGATAATATAACTGATATTATGACTCAATATGGCCATGACAATTAATGATGAATAGCCTAATATTAATGTTATTATTTAATATAATCTGATATAGCCTAGGACCACACTCCCTCATCTGTACAATATACAATAGGGCCTACAATATAGACAATTTTTCCAAAACAATATTTGAATCAATTATCCACAGTGGTGATAGTGGTGGGCTACACCCCTTTGTAATGTCTACTCTTGGTGAGTATTTGCCCTTCAAAGCTGATGTTAAACACCGCCAGAGTCTTTGTGTGTGTGAGATGAATTCCCTCAGGATACTAATCTCTCCGTCTCCTTTCCCCCCCTTCATCCCCCCAGTCTCTCTCTCTCTCTCTCTCTCTCTCTCTCTCTCTCTCTCTCTCTCTCTCTCTCTCTCTCTCTCTCTCTCTCTCTCTCTCTCTCTCTCTCTCTCTCTCTCTCTCTCTCTCGCCCCGTGTGTCTGTAGGCTACTGCATAGATGCTCCTGCCTCCCCTAGTGGTGACGTCACAGGCTCAGCCCAGCTCAGCATCCCTGCCGTAGCGGAGCGAGGGCATCAGAGCCATTTTGGCTTTTGGACCAGTGCACCCGAGCGCCGCTATACCGGAACGACCCCGAACCGCCCTCCATCACCACCGGGTCTCGGAGGGTACACATACCGACAACAGGAGCGTCTCTGTCCGGTGTTTACCCGCGACGGAGAGGGGAGGAAGGAGAGGTCTTCCCGGAGGAGAGGAAGCGGAGAAATAGAGGACCACTACAGTTCACGGGAAAGGCAAAGCTGCACCGTATTTACCCAAGGCTAACCAGAAGCTCTTTCGCGCTGAAGGTAAAGGTATTTTTAACGCTATTGCTCCTTTCAACCCCCCCCCCCCCTTCCTCTCACCATTGTGTGCGTTGCGTTATGCAGATTTAATGAGCCCGAGTCTGTTTGTTTGGTGTTGGGTAGCCTGGGTGGATTCTCGAGTTGGGGTGCGGCTATGGGGAGCTGCTGTCAATATTATAGTGCGTGGAGCAGGGTGGATGACAAGGATTTTTGGGACAGCGTCCAATACGCTGTAGGCGAACACTATTCCATAACCTATTCTACATATTCGTGTCGTATGCTGGCTTTAAGCGGATAAATGCATTGTCATGCACAGAAACGTGATCTCGTCGTCTGGTGCTGTATTCGCCTTACTGGCATGTTACATGAGTGATTGGAATGTGTTCGATTTATTCCATAGGGCATACGTCTTTGAAGTTTTCCTTTTAGGCTGTATTCCTGATTTTTTTTTTCTTAAACGTTTAAATGATACCGCCGACCTAGCCTTGTCGAGGCTCTCATTCTAGACTACATCAGAAAATGTTATAGGCTTACCGTTGAGCAATGAAGATTCCCCACCCACTGACTCGTTACCACTTAAGTAGTAGCGTAGCCTATAGCCTACGTTATCATAAAAAAGCTCACTGTCACTTTTTCAAAATGGTGGATGATGGATGTACACCCAAAACAATTTGGCGTCCGTGTCCAGGGGTAACTTACGGTCGGCCAGAACACCTCACCACAGAACCAGTCGAGAAAACATTCACCTGGTTGACGTAGCCCAAAGCGACGTGCAGAGAGGCTCTGAGCGTCAATATTAATTTGCGTAAGAACAAGGATGAGTAGGCAGAGACGCTTCGGGAAAA
>NC_085862.1:56070081-56075081 GCF_034702125.1 Engraulis encrasicolus | reverse complement strand
TACAAAGGTACAAAGAGGTTATTTGAACGCACATTAATTGAATACATCCGTTTTATACCCAAGTGTGATGGCGACCTTTTCCTGACGCCCAGTCTCACTAATAAGGCACTCTCAGAGCCTCCATGAGAATTCAGCGGCGTAATAACCAGCCGTCTGGAGAATGCTTAACATACCGGTAGCCACGGCAACAGGCTCGTTGACCTTTCACCTGTGCAGAGGAGGTTTCCCGTGGTCACATATGGCGAAGCCGTCTGATGAAATGCGGAGCGTAAATAAAAGTCCACGGAAAGGCCTTCAGCAACCGACCATCTTAGAGATGGGTTGCCATGGAAATAGGAACAATTGTATCCGCGGGCATCTTGGCCCTTAAACACAAGTAATTTAATTTTGCTCAGAAGTGGAACTAGATGTCAGAATGAATCAATATCCCCCAGGGTAAATGGATCTGAGAGGACTAATGACATCACGGATGATCTCTGTCCTCTGCAATCACACTGACAGTTGCACAACTGCATTTGTTCTTGTGTACAATTGCCTTTGCGGAAGCTAACAAAAAGTGAAAAGCTGATTTAAAAGGAGTGTTGAAGCTGTTAAGTCAATAGAAGCAAGAGAGCACTCTACAACACTATGTAGCCTCTTACTGCAGACAGGGTTGCTGGTGGGCATATTCCCTTTGCTGAATATACTCAACTACATCATAACAACATTGCTATGACAGTACAGAGAGCCGTCTCTTAGTGCAGATGGGGTCGCCGGTGGGCCTATTCACTATTTCCTGACAATACTCAACTACATCATAACAACATTGCTATGACATTACAGAGAGCCTTCAGTAACAGATTAAGACATGGTCATTACAATTACATTTTGGTGACAGTAAGGTTATAAAATCGGCTCTGTGCTAAGGGGTTAAAGCAACGTTACTGTTGAAAAATAGCAAAAGAATTCTTCATCGATATGTATGCCTATGATTTCAATGGTGGTCATGTGGGCATGTAAGCCTTTGTGCTATAAATGCTGGAAGGTTGGCATCGAACAATCCCATTGTGTTCCTGTGTGTTAATGGTGGCATCTATAGTTTGAAGGAGGAAACCAACGCACACCAGAGGTTTCTAGGTGCAGGTAGCGGGTGCAAGATCAATTTTGTAGAAGAAGGTACCGCACACTCTTGTCCATCGTGCTGCAATTTATTGACAAACAACGTTTCGGCCCGTATGGCCAATTTTTTTGTGCGTAGTGTGCGGTACCTTCTTCTACAAAAATGGTGGCATCTATGCCATTGACATATATACCGATACTAACTTTTTTTTTGTGATTAACTTTTTATTAGTTTTTTTAAAAACAAAAAAATAAACAAACAAACACACAAACAAACAAAATACCGGTACTAACTTAAACAATTAGTATGTCATTGATCTTATAATTGTGTAATTGGCTCCTAACCTTTTGTGTTATAATTGCAGTGACATTGGCACTTAACCCTTTGTGTTCCTGCGTGGCTATCCCTTTGTGTTAAAAAGGCAGCAGCATTGGCACGACCTAACCCTTTTTGTGTTTCCGTGTGGCAGGTGCGGGTGGCGAGAAGAGGAGAGGGTGGACGCCATCTTTAATTTGCCCAGGGCACGAGCATCGGGAGGAGGGAGGAGAGGCCGAGCGTGGGCACAGGCACAGGCACAGGCTGCTGGACAGCTACCGTGCCAGGAGAGCGGGCACACACACACACAGGGACTCGCCGGGCACGAAGAGCCACACGTGCCATCTTGACCAGAAGAGGCTTATTCCTTTCGCTGGGCAATAGGAGGTGCCATCTTGAGCAGTAACTCGGACACAGGACAAGGGAGGTCAAGGAGCATTCAAGATGGCGGGGGCGTCGGTGAAGGTGGCGGTGCGCGTGCGGCCGTTTAACTCGCGGGAGATGAGCAAGGACAGCAAGTGCATCATACAGATGACCGGCAACACCACCAGTGAGTATCTGCTAGTCTTTAACACACACACACACACACACACACACACACACACACACACACACACACACACACACACACACACACACACACACACACACACACACACACACACACACACACACACACACACACACACACACACACAAAATATCAAACTCAATCTGCCACTAGTATCTTCATCATGTTTATCTACCCTCATAATGGTCACTGTTCCACCAGTGAAATGCTGTAATACTGTAGTTGGTGAAAATGCTTAACTATACTACATTACTGACATTACTCAAAGATTTCAGTGATACATCATGACATTGGTCATTTCCATTTTGTAACAGTGTATTGAGATTGCATGATGAAGGTCTAGTAACGAAACGTCGTTCATTTAAGTAAAACAGCGAAATGGTCAGTGTGCAGGAGTTTTTTCAAGTTGTCTGCTGAGTGACCTATGGGCCATCTCCGACGCACCTGCCAGCTGACGTGTGCGAAAAAAAATCCAAGTTTAACAGTGTATTTATAACAGACTTCTGACAACCGATTGGATTGTTTGGGTTGGTTGGGCTGGCTTTTGATTTGTTTGAGCAATGAGTCTGGGTTTTTATCCTGTTACCATTTTCATGTCACTGTTTTTGTGCTGCTGTGTATGGCAGAGGTGGTGTGTTGTGCAAAAAAAAAAACTCGTTATCACATACACTTGAGGATAATCTCCTGGTCACCACACACCTGACTATGCTGTAATGTCTATTACAGTGAAGGGCAGTGGAGAAATCTAGTAAGGGAATCCAGTTTAGAAATCTAGTAAAGGAATCCAGTTTAGGAATCTAGGGAAGATGGCAGCAGAGAGCCCCAGAGAGAGAGAGAGAGAGAGAGAGAGAGAGAGAGAGAGAGAGAGAGAGAGAGAGAGAGAGAGAGAGAGAGAGAGAGAGAGAGAGAGAGAGAGAGAGAGAGACTTTGGCGAGCAGGAGACACTGAAGGAGATTTGATTTCCAGTCGGCTGGGCAAGGCAATGCCATTGGTCAATAATGGATGCAGCGCGTTAAATATTTACACTTTGGCCCAATTTAGTCTCCTCCTCCTGCTGCTCCCCCTACCTCTTTCTCTCTACTGTCACCCCCCCTCCTTTTTCTCCTTCACCCCTCTGCCTCCAACACCTGTCCCGTAAGATGCACAAATCGTTTCAAAACACTGCAGAACATTGCGAGTTTTGGCCAATCAAAATGGGGGCTGGAGCAAACCATTTTCAACCGGTACAGTGGTTGAACACGGGGCATCCTGTACCTCCTCATCTTCCTCCCCCTTCTTTTTCTCCTCCCCCTCTACCTTCTCTTACTCCTTCTTTCCCTCCTCCTTCTCCCTCTACCTCTCATCTCCTCTTACTCGTCTTTCTCCCCTCCTCTCTTCTCTTCTGCCTCTCTCTCATCTCTTCTTACTCCTCCTCCTCCCCTCCTCCTCTCCTTCTCTTCTGCCTCTCTCTCATCTCTTCTTACTCCTCCTCCTCCCCTCCTCCTCTCTTCTCTTCTGCCTCTCTCTCATCTCTTCTTACTCCTCCTCCTCCCCTCCTCCTCTCCTTCTCTTCTGCCTTGCTCCCCCACCTCCTTTTCCTTCTCCTCTTACTCCTCCTCCATCTTCTTTCCTCTACCTCTTGCCTCCTTCTTCAAGATGACTAGCTAGTTTCCACAACAACATGGCGGCCATATTGGACTCCTGTCCTCTCAGACACAGTTGACAATCAGTGTGATTACTTGTGCTCTGATTGGATCCACTGCTTTGAGTTTGATCAGAATATTAGACAAACAAATAATAATGACACTGATATGAATAATAACAATGCTCTTATCTTCAGTGACTTATCTTGCAGAGTTACTGTAACTCTGCCTGGGTGTGTTGCTGTTACAAAACCATCTTAAATCAAGTCTGGTCTCGTAACAGCAGGAAGGCAATAGCACTGTGTAACAGTGTACCAGTGGTTACCACCACAGTAACTCCTCTTACTGTGTTATCGCGACTCTGTCTGGATGTGTTTAATGGAGCTTTGTCTCTCAGCTGCTGCTTTGTCTGTCATAATCTGGCATAATAGCCCTCTCTCTCTGCTCATGATGGCTGTAATCTGACCCTGATGATCATGGATGGACCAGAGCGCAGTAGCACACAGTAGCACTCAGAATCACAGTGGACATGAAGAGAGGGCGTGGAAGGGTGGTGGGCATGGGCAATTCAAAACAAGTTTGAGTGTCGTCGTCACGATTACTTTGCAAAGGTGCCGCCATGTTGAAAGAGGGGTAATATTTGCATTAGCTCCTATGGGAGGAAGATGTCTAATTTAGCTGAATGTCATTTAACCGTTGGCAAACTGCAGCAAACATCCCATGGTTGTCTGTAGCATTGCTCTCTCACACCACATGAAATAGCAAAGCTGACAATCCAGTATTGCGGCCGTAGTCTGCATTAAGAGTTTTCGTTTACATTAACGCCTATGGGGACATAAACAGAACATGCAGTGATTTTGTACAGGTATCAGTAAATCAGTAAATCAAGTATGGCGGGCAGTTGATTTTGATGAAAACATGAGAAATGCCAGAAATGCCCTGATGTCCAACTAACGGTAGGGACACATAGGAGGCGAAGCAAGGCGAAGCGAAGAGAGGCGAAATTCAACCGTCATCAGGTCGTCGCGGCGAATCAAATGGAATGGAACAGTATATTGTTGATTTGATTGGGCCGTGGCAGGCGAATTCGCTCCTCATTTGCATAACATTAAACTTTCTTTAATAATTTCGCTTCGCTTCGCTCCTGTTCGCTTGCTGTCGCTTGCCATCGCTTGCCTTCGCCTCGCCATCGCTTGCCTTTGCCTCTCTCATAGGAATGAATGGCAAAGTTTGCAAATTCGCGTGTATGTGTCCCTACCGTTAGTGAATGGATATGGGTGGGTGGGAGATGTGGCAGGGACTATAGGTGATGTGGGGTGGGGTTCTGGTAGGTGTCAAGGGTCATTAGGTATCTGGTGGAATCTTCAAGACTACGAACAAGAGCCACATTTGT
>NC_085862.1:56060081-56065081 GCF_034702125.1 Engraulis encrasicolus | reverse complement strand
ACAATATATGACAAGATCACTATAGCAGAAACATGATGACCGTAATCATCAATCTGCAAATTGTCCGCTCTGCCAAAGAAGCAGCAGTAAGCTAAGTTGTGCTGCCTGCCTGCCTGCCTGCCTCTCAGTTCACATGGTACAGGAGGAAACAAATCAGCTGTGATTTGTTCCCCAACGAGAGGACTACAGGCTAAACAGAGGGACTATGAGACAGTATTTCTGTGAGTTTAGTATTTCACATGAGTTACATGCACCTGCTGTCATGATCCATTGTGCGCGCCAGCAACAAACCAAAACACTCTTGTTTTCAAGCCCACCCCGTTATATTTCAGTACATTATTAGGTTGAAAAGACCATACAAACGATCTTTTGTTCTGGCTACAGATGACAGGAGACTCTGTAATAGCATCTGATAGGTTTGGAGTTGTTAGGACGGTGTCGTTATGAGCAAAAACACTTGCAATTATAGGTCAACTTCAAATGGCGTTTTCTCAGCTTTTTGGCTAGAAAGCAGCATTTTGGCGAATTCCACTTATTTTCAACAGATGATTATGAAAGAACGGAAAGGGGTAGAGAGACACCGTCTAATCTGTGTTTTGATAGGTATGGTGTTGACATAGACACAGAACTCAATTTTCTGTGAGCCTCCAAAAAACACCCAAAATGCTGAAAAATCTCTGGCACTCTGGGTTACTCTTTTATGAAAATGGCTGGCAGCCAATGAGTTAAGGTTTGAATTAGCACTTTCTTTCTGTGTAGGTCCTATCCAAATGCCCAGACTCTATCATTCAGCCAGGTCCTAGCCGGTCCAAGCCGAGCTCCCTGAAGCCCAGTCTCCTATTCAGCCATGGCCTTTACAAGGGAACACAATGCAGCACAAAGGGGTGCTTTGTAGCGCCGGTTGTTCCGGAGACTAAGTAATTCCACAGGAAATAGCTGCAGCATTAGCATAATGTTATCCATTAGCATAATATTAGTGTCATCTTAGTGTAATGTTAGCGTAATGTGTTAGCATAATGTTAGCATAACGCTTGTGATGTCGGAGAAGCTCTGTGGAACATCGAATTATATGTCGACACACAACGCAAACACACAGAGTATTTTTCACTCTCACTCTGTCTCCTGTGGTCTATCCTTGCCTGTGGGGGATTTCGCATGCCGGAGATCTCAAATCACTAACTCCCACCTAACCCCCAGCAGACACAGACACACACAGACACACAGACACACAGACACAGACACAGACACACACACACACACACACATGTCACACACACACACACACACACACACACACACACACACACACACACACACACACACACACACACACACACACACACACACACACACACACACACACACACACACACACACACACACACACACAGGGGTCTCTAACTCCCAGGGCATCAGGAACAAAAGATGGCTCCGTTGAAAAGCCAAAAAGAAAGACAGGCGGACGGAGGGAGAGGAACGGATGAAAAGACAGGGCAGCAAGAACGAAGACGGAATGAAAGGATGTCTTAATAAAAGAGAAAGTCTATGAAAAGAAAGATGGGATGAAAAGAATGTCTGAGTATTTCTGTAGAGAGGATGATGTCATCCGTAGGCTTCTGGCAGGCCGTGTGAGAAACAGGGATAGAGAGGCCAGAGTGACAGAGAGAGAGAGAGAGAGAGAGAGAGAGAGAGAGAGAGAGAGAGAGAGACAGAGAGACAGAGAGACAGAGAGGCAAGAGTGATGGAGAGAGTGACAGAATGACAGAGAGAGGTCAGAGCGGGAGATAGAGAGAGAGCGAGAGAGAGAGCGCGAGAGCGCGAGAGCGCGCGAGAGAGAGAGAGAGAGAGAGAGAGAGAGAGAGGAGAGAGAGAGGGGGGGCAGAGAGATAGAGAGAGAGAGAGAGAGAGAGAGAGAGAGAGAGAGGGAGAGAGAGAGAGAGCGATATGGGATGGTGGTGGCTGGGTGGTGGAGGGTAAGACGGAGAGTTGGAATGCCACAGTGAGGGGATGGGTATAAATTAGAGGCAGTGAGTGAGAGAGTGAGGGCATGGCTGTAAGAGTGAATGAAAGTGACTGAATTATGTAATGAGTTGAATAGAGAGAGAGAGAGAGAGATTGAAGGCAGAATTGAACAATGCCACAGTGAGGTGATGAGTATACAGTGCTGGCCAAAAGTATTGGCACCCCTTCAATTCTGTCAGATAATACTCAATTTCCTCCAGAAAATGATTGAAATTACAAATGCTTTGTCATTAATATCTTCATTTGATCTCAAAATGGCAGTGTGGAGAACGCACCCTTCAAATCACCTCAAGGATGGTCTAAAATTCCAGCAGAGCATTGTAGGAAACTCATTGATGGTTATTCGAAGCGGTTGTTCACAGTTATTTTGTCTAAAGGTTGTGCTACCAAGTATTAGGCGGAGGCTGTCAATACTTCTGTCCGGCCCATTTTTGGAGTTTTGTGTAAAATGGTCATTCATTTGACTTTTTTTTCATTCTCTTTTGTGTTTTTTCATTGCAAGACAAACAAATGAAGATATTAATGACAAAGCATTTGTGATTTCAATCATTTTCTGGAAGAAATTGATTATTATCTGACAGAATTGAAGGGGTGCCAACACTTTTGGCCAGCACTGTAAGTGAGTGAGGCAGTTACGGAGAGAGTGAGGGCATGGGTGAAAGAGTGACCGAAAGAGAGAGTGGGGTTAAGTATACACTGAGTTGAAGAGAGAGTGAGAGAGTGAGAGAGAGAGAGAGAGAGAGAGAGAGAGAGAGAGAGAGAGAGAGAGAGAGAGAGAGAGAGAGAGAGAGAGAGAGAGAGAGAGAGAGAGGGAGGGAGAGAGAGAGTGTGTGAGAGAGAGAGCGGGAGTGAGTGACATAGGGGCATGTCACCCCTGAGTGACATGAATAAGTGAGAGTGAGTGAGGAGGACATGGGTGAAAATGTGAATGAAAGAGTGGGTAAAGGATGTAATGGGTTGAATAAAGAGAGAGAGAGAGAGAGAGAGAGAGGGCGGTGAAAGACTGGATCACCAGACTTACTGTTGGCAGACTGGGAGGTTTTGTTGCACAACTAGGAGAATGTGTCTAGACCACGGATATAGAGGGAGAGATAGGGGAGAGAGAGAGAGAGAGAGAGTGAGAGAGAGAGAGAGAGAGAGAGCGAGAGAGAGAGAGAGAGAGAGAGAGAGAGAGAGAGAGAGAGAGAGAGAGAGAGAGAGAGAGCAAGAGAATGTGTGTGTTCGTATGCGTGTGTGTGTGTGTGTGTGTGTGTGTGTGTGTGTGTGGGGGGAGGGGGGTTGGGGGGGGGGGGGGGGCTTTTCTGTCTGTGTCCGGTGCCCCCTACTCCACTGTGTGGGGGGCCCCAGTTGAGGGGTTCAGTGGCAGACGCACAAAAGCCCATAATAATGGCTCTGTGTGTGTGTGTGTGTGTGTGTGTGTGTGTGTGTGTGTGTGTGTGTGTGTGTGTGTGTGTGTGTGTGTGTGTGAGAGAGAGAGGTAAAGATGGAGACAGAGAGAGAGAGAGAGGCAGAGAGAGAGGCAGAGAGAGAGGGAGAGAGAGAGAGAGAGAGAGAGAGAGAGAGAGAGTGTGTGGAGGTGTGTGTCTTTGTGTAGGTGATTTCGAGGTTAATAATTTTGATTGAAGTATGCAATGGATGTGGTGGGAGGGCAGCGTTGATCAGCATTGATCAAATTGTCAACGGTGAATATGACTCTGATTTGCATCATCGCGCGTCTGTGTGTGTGTGTGTGTGTGTGTGTGTGTGTGTGTGTGTGTGTGTGTGTGTGTGTGTGTGTGTGTGTGTGTGTGTGTGTGTGTGTGTGTTTTGAGCAAACCTCATTTAGTAAGGATGACACAGCCTTGCGTCATCACCATCCTCATGCAAAAATTGAGGGCAATGTGGTGTGTGTCTGTCTTTGTGTGCACAGTATGTCTGTACATTTGGGTGCACGTGTGTTTGTCTATGTGTTTGCATGTGTATATTACATGTGTATATTATTGATCAGTGGTGGGAATTGCAAATTAGATGTGATTTTCTTCAGACAGTTACAATACCACTCAATAGTAAATTATTACTTTCTGTCTGAAATCTAACAGTAATTTCACTGGCGCAATACTAGTGAAAATTTTGGTTCCTGATGTGCATGTGTGTCTATGTATCCAGAGTGAGAGAGTGTTTCTGTGCACATATGCACATGCACGATGTACCGGTGTGTGTGTGTGTGTGTGTGTGTGTGTGTGTGTGTGTGTGTGTGTGTGTGTGTGTGTGTGTGTGTGTGTGTGTGTGTGTGTGTGTGTGTGTGTGTGTGTGTGTGTGTGTGTGTGAAGGTCTTAGTACAGTGTGAGATAGCCGTGAGAGTGGGCAGACCCCAACAGAGCCTCTCTGTCACTGAGACGGGCTGAACTGGGCACACCTCCAGCAGGCTTTGTCTCTCTCTCTCTCTCTCTCTCTCTCTCTCTCTCTCTCTCTCTCTCTCTCTCTCTCTCTCTCTCTCTCTCTCTCTCTCTCTCTCTCTCTCTCACACACACACACACACACACACACACACCGAAGCCCTGTTGCCTACTCCTCCACTCCCCAAGCCCTGGCTATACAGCAGCTGCCAACCCCCTGGTGCCCAAATTCCATTGCCATCCCCAGCACACTTTGTTACCCGAATCGCCTGTAATACTCCCCCCACCCCAACCCCCAGCCTCCCTACACATCCCCGACTAAAATCAGTGCCAGTTCCACCGTCACCCCCCCAACCCATCCCTGTCAGTCCTGGGTATACTGTCGCTGTCCCACCCTCCCGGTATTCAAATGCCATCATCCATCCCTAGAGGACAGAGAGGGCCAGGAACGCCCACACTCACAGAAATGCATCATTCCTCTACTGCAGGGTTTCCCAAAGTGGGGTGCGCGGCCTGCCATAAGGGGGTGCATGAGCTGAATAGAGCAATGGCTGATATGTGTGTTTTTATACAGAATTCATGAACATTATGTAGTTTTTAATT
>NC_085862.1:56040081-56052581 GCF_034702125.1 Engraulis encrasicolus | reverse complement strand
GTTCTATGACTATGCCTATGAGTCTGGCATTTGGCATTTGGAAGTAATGGCCGTAAGTGCTACGTCAGAGGCAGCATCAGAGTCGGGGGCATTTTAACAGTGTGGAGAGGAGGAGGAGAGGAGGGAGGGAGTGATTCACAGGTAGGGGCCTTTTAATAAGTGTGTGGGTTTTTGAGCATTCTATAAAAAGAATGCGTTCTATAACAATGCAAGATTCTACAATTCCATATTTTATTGAATGACGCCCAGAATTCTATAGAACTTTCACTGCCCGAACATTCCCGTCACACTGGTGTGACGGTACACTCTTAAAGGTTAACAATGTGATCAGGAAGGTGAGGCATGACTAGAGAGTGTCAGCTTGTAGGAACAAAACGTATGTTTGTGCAGGAGGCAAAAAAAGACGGATGTACGATTTGCAGAGGTAGAGACGTTTATACCTCGTGTTGGACGTTTAGTAGAGAAAAGGAGATGAAGAGTACGGTAGGATAAGTAAAGTCTGGATGAGTAACGCCAGAGGCAGAGGCAGAGGCAGGGCATTTACATGGTGTTCTGGAATGAAAGGCATGGCAGTTAGATCTGTACCAGAGGCAATGATGATTTATTTGGGAGGAGAGGAGAGGAGAGGAGAGGAGAGGAGAGGGGAGGTGAGGAGAGGAGATGAGAGAAGAGGAGAGGAGAGGAGAGGAGAGGAGAGGAGGAAAAGAGGTCAGACCTGACTCAGAGGGCTGGGCATGTAAATAGTGTATATGGGAAATGAGGAGGAGAAGAGGGTAAGAGGCATGGGATTGTAAATATTGTATTGGGGAGATGAGGAGGAAAGAATGGAGAGTAGAGGGGAAAAAAGGAGGAGAGAAGGGATGTTAAACATGCATCAGAATCCATCAAGCAGGAGGGATGTAAGACCTGTATCAGAGGCAGAGGTGTTTAAAAAGCATATTCCTGAGAAGATGAAGACAGAGAGAGAGAAGAGGAAGAGAGGGGGATAAGATGAGGTAAAGGTGTTTGTGAAGAAAAGAAGAAGAAGAGAGGGGCGGAGGATAGAGGAAGAGGGAGGGCAGAGAGTAAGTGGAAGGGGTGTTGTGCTTGTGAAGGAGAGGAGGAGAGGGGGAGGAGGAGAGAGGAGGACAAGTGGAGGGAGGGATGTTGTGCTTGTGAAGGAAAGGAGGAGAGGAGAGGGGAAGATTGGAGGACAGGATAAGTGGAGGGAGGGGTGTGCTTGTGAAGGAAAGGAGGAGAAGGGGAGGAGGAGAGGGGAGGAAGAGAGGATAAGTGGAGGGAGGGGTGTTGTGTTTGTGAAGAGAAGGGAGGAGTGCAGCGAGGTCAGACCTGACTCAGGTGGCCTACATTCCCACTTCTAAATTTGGCACCAAGTGTCAGCACACACACATACACATGCACACACACGCACACACACACACACGCACGCTCACACACACACACGCTCACACACACACACACACACACACACACACACACACACACACACACACACACACACACACACACACACACACACACACACACACACACACACACACACACACACACACACACACACACACACACACACACACAGGACTACATCTTGGAGTGGAGGCGGCAGGAATAATGGGCCCATAGCTACCAGAGACAGTCATTGCACCTGTCATGGGAATCTGGGGAGCATTTTCAACCAGGCCAGTGCACAGTGAACAGTACACTGTGCAATTTTGTCACACTAATTCCAGACTTGAAGAGTCGAACCAGCCTAAATTACTTGCTTCACTTAACCTTTAGAGGTCGGAGGCCTCCTGAGCGCCTGCTGGTGCTAAGCCCCTATATTTGTATATTTTTCCGCAAACTTGGATAGAAACTTTATTTAGATTTTGAGTTTACACTTACAAAACACCATACTGTGGGTACAGTAGTCTCAGTAGGGTTAAACAGGCCAGCAGAAATAAGCCATTTGGTGTAAAGCTCTGTGAGGTGGTTATTCTGTTGGAAAATGCCCAACAGGACCCTGGGACAAAGCCAATATACTGTATGAAATATAACTGAGTTAACTCCTATGAGAGAGGACCTGAAAATGTCAGCTACAGCATCCACTGGTGCAAATTACACCTTCATAGGAGGAGAAAGTGTAGCGTATAGCTTTATTTATCTGCCTTGATCAGTACCAAGGGAAACACAGTGGACACTTCAAATGCCAGCCAAAGACCTGGAAGATTATGTCAGTATACATGAAAAGCAACAACAACAACAAAAAAAAAATCTATTTTCATGCACATGAAGTGTGGTGAAGTGTTGGTAGTAAAACAACTCATTTGATTGCCTCTTCCATCCTCTTCGCCCATCCTCTTCTCCGAAAGCTGTTGGCCGGTGTGCCAGTTTTCTTTCTGGGTGGGTACAGCAGGAAGCGCTCATTTGTAATGTGTCCCCAGGGAAACAACAGGAAGTGCTCATTTATAATGCGTCCCCGGGGAAAGCAAAGGCACCTTTGCCAGGGATCTAATTTCACGCTATTGATCAGAGTGAGATTGCCGCCATGAACTCTCCTTTCTGGAGGAGGGAAGTGGAGCACAACACTGAGAGCAGTCAGAGTTGGAGAATTGGCTGTGCACATTTTTTTTCTTTTTGTGTGTTTGCTTCGCTGTTTCTTTGTGACTGGACGTTACCCAGTTGTCTGATCAGCTGATTGTTGCCACAAGTCTTTGATGAGTGATGCAACATCGATTTTATCGCTACATTTTTTTACATCTTAGATTCTCCTACTTACACCCTCTTACTGTATGGTTCTTTATCTGCTGTCTGTCCTGTTGTATCCAATAGATCCTCATTGCTTCCTCTGTGTTGGGCGTGTCCTAATCATTACTTACTGTATCTTGGGTGTGTCCATGCCTAGCTCTGCTAATGTAATCTGATAGGGAAGAGAGAGAGAGAGAGAGAGAGAGAGAGAGAGAGAGAGAGAGAGAGAGAGAGAGAGAGAGAGAGAGAGAGAGAGAGAGAGAGAGAGAGAGAGAGAGAGGGCAGGGAGAGAGAGTGGGGGAGGGGGTATGTAGTATACTGTGTAGAGAAAGGAGAGAGAGATTTCTGCTTTTGCTCTTCATTCGTCATCTTGGCTCCATCCTATTCTCGTCTGGTCTGCCTGGTATAGTGGACACTCCCTCAGGGCACAATGACCAGTGTCATGCTGCACTGCCCTGTTACACTCAACTCTGTTACAGTTCACGCCATTATGTTCAGTTCCGAGGTGCATTTCTCAAAACCATACTTGCGAACTATGTTAGCTACTTTATTGTTTGCAATGTGATTTCCCATTGGCAACTACCCACGTAGCTAACTGGCTAGCAAATACACTTTCAAGGAACGCAATCCAGGTTGGTTCTAACAAGCTCATCCTTCACCCTGTTCCCCCGGAACAGTCAGAGGAGTGTTGTGTTTGTGAAGAAAAGGGAGGAGAGTGGGAGGAAAAGAGAAGAGAGGATACCTGGAAGGTGGATGTTGTGTTTGTGATGAAGAGGAGGAGAGGGGGAGGAGGACAGATGAGCAGAGGATAAGTGGAGGCAGGGGTGTTTTGTTTGTAAAGAGAAGGGAGGAGTACAGCAAGGTCAGACTTTACTCAGGTGGCCTACATTCCCAAAATTGGCTTCAGGAGTCAAGACACACACATGCACACACTCACACATGCATGCACACACACAGGGCTACACCCTGGAAGGAGGAGTCACCAGGCCCTCCAGTATGAGGGGGCCCACCACAAGACTCAGATTTCTTTTTAACATAACACTATCATATAAAGGGGATCCATTGGACCTGGTTGTACAGTCCAGAATTTGGCGCCACACCCTTGTGACTCTCTAAACTAGCACAGGCATCTCTGGTGGGCCTGTTTCTCCACTGCTCCACCATCCCAGGGTCCTTGCAGGCAGGGGCGTAGCACCAAATTTGGGGCCCTAGGAACAACTTCTTTCATGGGCCCCCCTACTCACAACCCCCCAAACAACCCCCCCCCCCATCACTTTCGCGAACGCGCGACTGATATTGTCATCCTCCTTGCCTTCCTCAGAAAACCCCTCTAGGCCTATGCTTTCCTCCCCTTCACTTGAATCATCCTCATTTTCAATCATATGATAGCCTATCACAGAACAGACATAATGTCCTTATTTTTCACATCACCAGTTGTGAAAAGTCTGCTATCATATTCATAGAGATGACTTTTAATCACTTCATCACTATGGTGTGAGGGGGAGGAGAGAGACTGGTAAATCTCTCTTCACAATGCATTTAGCCTAATATTTCGTGCAATAAGGAGACATGAGACATTGATATAGAACTGAACTTTCTTCAATATGCATCCCTGAACAGAAACACACGCGCTCGCGCACACATTCATTCACTTGCACTGGCCCGCTGCACGCACACGCACGTCATTTGTCCGTTAGTTGTTTTTTTGGGAGAGCAAGGAATAGAGAATCAGCTGTGATTTACTGGCAGAAGCTTACTATGGAATGTCGCTTAAAATAGGCTGGAACAAAAGTATCGCTGTTTGGATTTGATGCCGTTATTCTCAACCTTCTAAAGTCAGGGCACCCCGAACCTAGTCACATAGAAATCATTATTTATTAGGCTACTGCATAGGCTATAGTTTCAGATTTAAATTGGCCAGTAACTATTTCACAGTAGCCTACCTTAAATAGGGTAATTGTCATGAGCACTCAATGCAGATAGGCTACCTGCTCAGCACGGAGGTAGGTAGGCTACTCTGCCTATCTTTTGTCTTGCGCTTTGCGCTTTGCGCAGATTAGAATGGCGTCAGCAGCATTCAAAACGCAGACTGGTGCCCCGTCAAAATCTCGTCATTAATTTACCACACTTCAGCTACAACGGACGTTGTCAGATGGACAGGGAAAGTAACCAGAGATTTCCTATTGAGAGTGTTGAGACCGCAAAATGAAAGCAGAATGACGGTTGGACTGACAGCTCGCACCGCCACCTTGACATTGGCAACTGATGAACGTGACGTTGATTAATATCGTTACGAGGACATAATCAATCTGCAAATGTGATGCACCCGATTGAGAAACTGCTTTTCCTCAACATTAGGATATTAGGCTAGCTAAAATAGGCTCACCTTCTCTCAAGTTCGCACAATTTGCATCTGCTGTGACAGGGGGCATCTTCACGTTTGTGACATTTTCTTGATTCATTTTACAAATTAGCTTTGCTATTTGGATATTTGAACCAACATCGACCCTATGTTGGTCTTGTGACTTGTTATGAATATATCAAAGACAAATATGGGTTCAATAGACTATCACAATTATAGCCAAAAAATGATATATATACTTTTTTAATCTGATTCCGGCTATCACAGTAGGCCGCACAGAATGGGAATGAGATAACCAGTATACTGTAGGCGGTAATTTTGACATTTGGGCTCACCTTTCTTGCAAGAAATCAGCAGCAGTTGCTTCGTCTGGTTTCCCCTATCTCTCTTGCCTTTCTATTCTTTTTGTGAAAGCCTGGTGTTTTAGACATCTTTCATTGCTAACCGGCTGCTGCGTTTAATGACGTGAGTGAGTGTTGATTACGCATATTGTGCAATCAAAAGTCCGCGAGAGGGCGGACTAAACCAATGCGTACTGATTATGGGGGTGTTTGATATATATTGTAGCCTATTTGCAGGCTAGGATATCCAATTTAACAGATGTATTTCCAGAGAACATTGGAATTACAAAAAATACCAACATGTATTGATATTATTTTTTAAATAATGTTTAAAAAAGCAAAACAAGAAGAACATTTTCCATAGGGGCCCCCCGGTGGGCCCCCCAGGTGGGCTGGGCCCTAAGAATGAGTCAGGGTTTTCCCCCCCTGTTCCACGCCGCTGCTTGCAGGGTCTGTGTCTCACATCACACCAGCTGCACTCGTGAGGGTGCATCCAACAGCGCTGAGTGCTGAGCTCAGATCCAGTTCCCTCTAATGGAACCTCTTGATTGAAACTCTAATCTGTGTTTGTTTGCACGGTTTTGCAGCCAGTGTCCTTTTTGTGCTACTGTTTTGTTGTAATGGCAGTTTACTGTAGTGTCCCAACAGATTGCTATAGGAGTAATTACTGTAGCTGTCAAGGGGTGTTAATAACCATTTAGTCTCATATTCAATGCATCGTTTATTTCCCCCCTCCCCAGAAGCTAATATCATGGAGTCCTCAGCTGAACCACAGTCATTGTGGGGTTCTCAGATGAACTGATGGCAGTCATTACGGAGTACTCAACTGAGCTGAACCAGTGAAACTCATTACGGGGGGCACACAGCTGCCACCAGAGCAGGCCACTGATAGTCATCAATAAGAAATGTCACTGACGTACCTACAGTATATGACGTGTGTTTACAAGCGATACAATGGAAATTAAATGTATTGGAGATATAGAGGCAGTAAACAAGGATCTGTTAATAGCCACACAGTGTTCATGGCAAAGAAATTAGATGGGGCAAGAGAGAGGAAGAAAGAGGAGAGGAAGAGACGCAGAAAGGAAGATGAGAGAGACAGAAATTATGTGTTTATAGCCATAGTATTATGGATGCTGAAGAGAAGAGAAATGAGAAGAGAAGAGAGATAGGGAAACGGAAACAATGTGTTAGCCAATAGCCATGGTGGTGATGCTGAGAGAGGAGAGGAGAGAGAAGAAAGGAAGAAACGAAATGGAGAGAGAGAGAATAGGATTGGAGAGGCAAATTATGGTTTTACTGCCAAAGTGGTGATGGGATGGCGTCACCATGTCTGAGTCACTCCTCTCCCTCATGCTCTTTCTCTCTAACTAGATCAATAACTCTCATCAGTGCCAGTCCAGTCATCCATTTTAGTCTTACACACACCTCCACATTTTAGGGAGTATAAAATGCTTTAAAAGCCAAAAGTCCTATTTGGCGTCAATGTTGTTTGCCATATTTGGAGAGAGGAGGAAGGAGAATAATGGCTCAGTTGAAGAATTGTTCTTACCAGCCATTAATCAACCTAAAGGGCACGTCTCTCTCTCTCTCTCTCTCTCTCTCTCTCTCTCTCTCTCTCTCTCTCTCTCTCTCTCTCTCTCTCTCTCTCTCTCTCTCTCTCTCTCGGATTTTCCTCAGCTCATTGATCTACCCATCCCCTCCCTGTTAATCTCTCTCTCTCTCTCTCTCTCTCTCTCTCTCTCTCTCTCTCTCTCTCTCTCTCTCTCTCTCTCTCTCTCTCTCTCTCTCTCTCTCCTCCACTCATTGCCCTTTAGTGCCACCTGTGCCTCGAGCCATTGACCTATTCCGCCCCATGTACCTACTCCAATCAAACACAAATCTGACACGCACAATCTGACACGTGGCTACAAAGTGACTTTGGGGCTTTGACCACTGCAATCATTAGATCAAATCTCCATAATAAAGGCTAAGTCTCGTGTTAGTCAGTGCACTGATCTAAAGAGCATCGTTTGGTCTTGCCCCCTCTCCACACAAGGCCATTTCCGACAGGTTCTGTATCTTTTGTTCTCAACCAATTCGAGTTCGAGCGACCAGTTGCTACAACAGCAGGGCCACTCACCCCTCTCTCTGTATTAATGAAGCTCTTTTTTTAATGAAGAGCCTCGTCCATATTCTCCATCTAGTTAGCCATCTCCCCTACCTCTACACGCATGCACACATGATTTATCTTGGCGCTTTGTGTTGTACTGCGCTTGCTGTGGCTTGGTATGCTATTTGGTATAATTATGTTATTTGGCTCAGCTTGCTTGTAATAGTATTTATTATATAGAAATGAGATACCTGTGGGTTCTTACTAACACAGTACAGTGTTGCTGCCTGTCTTATTTAAAACGTATGTAGACGATATGTTTGTATATGTTGGGCCTACGCCATATACTTAAGGGACCCTGTATTACTTATGACAATTGTTCTCTACACATTAAACTCAGTAAGACATGTTATAAATTAGCTGTTACCAGAATGTTACCAGAAAGTCGTAATGTATTAATGAAAGCCCTGTGTGCTGTCGTGTACTGGTGGATTGGCGTGCAGTAAGGGGTAGGGGTGTAAATCACAGCCTTCATGACGATACGATACGGTATCGATTTCTTAAATCAGGGATTCGATTTTTTTTCGATACTGAAGAATTGAACTGAAAAATTCCCCAAGATACGATGCGATTTGGTTCGATTCGATTTTTTCCAATTACTTTTCCACTACTATTGTGTTATGGAGCTAGGGCATTGCACAGGGGCCAGCGATTCGATTCTTTTCGATTCTTAAGAATGCCCCATGATACGATGCGATTCGATTAATTCGCCGGCCGATACTAGCCTGGGAACTCCCATACTGCCTTTAGTTCTACACAATCGTTTCGATCTGAAAGACTCACTTGTGATTAGGTCTGGTGTTAACCAGGCAAGGCCGATACTTCCGATACATCGATACATTTCGATTTTATTTACATCCCTAGTAAGGGGCTACCCTATATGAGTGATGTGTGGGTGTGTGTCTGCCATTGGCCCACCTCCCAACTGTCAATTAATTAGGTGACATAGCCACGCTCTACCTCCCCCCACCCCCCTCTGTCATAAATTGTCAACGTGACCCCCATCGTAAATCCAGTCAATGACGTCATCAGGACCAGACACGCACACTCAGCTGGGCATGCGGCCATATGCACCTGATGCAGTGTGTGTGTGTGTGTGTGTGTGTGTGTGTGTGTGTGTGTGTGTGTGTGTGTGTGTGTGTGTGTGTGTGTGTGTGTGTGTGTGTGTGTGTGTGTGTGTGGGTGTGTGTGTGTGTGTGTGTGTGTGTGTGTGTGTGTGTGTGTGTGTGTGTGTGTGTCAGTGTAGCTGCTGCTGTGCGTCTCTAATTGTTCTAAGTGATTCTGGGAGGGAGGCGGGTGACTCAGCACTTCCCCTTTTCCCCTGGGTGGAGTGTGTGTGTGTGTGTGTGTGTGTGTGTGTGTGTGTGTGTGTGTGTGTGTGTGTGTGTGTGTGTGTGTGTGTGTGTGTGTGTGTGTGTGTGTGTGTGTGTGTGTGGATGCACGTACCTTGTGTGTGTGAGTCAGTGGCCGGCATCTGCATGGGAGTCTGGCGTCCATCATGGCAAATGTTAACACACACACTTCCTCTAATCCACCTCTTCTTCTTCCTCCTCCATCCCTTTTTTCTTATTTTATCTTCTTCCTCTCCTCTTCCTCATCTCTCTCTTTCTCTTCACTCTCCTCCTCCTCCTCCTCCTCCTCGGTTCTTCCTGTCTCTTCATTTCTCAGCAATTCTCAATCCCAAAATGCCCAACGAGAACAAGAGCTTCAACTTCGACTATTCATACTGGTCCCACACAACGGTGAGTTGCACACGCATACGCACACGCACAGGCACACACGCATGCACACACGCATGCACACACACGCACGCACGCACGCATGCATGCACACACACACACACACACACACACACACTCAAAGAACCAGGAGATCACATGCAACATACATATACGTTTGATCTGTCATTGTCACACACACACACACACACACACACACACACACACACACACACACACACACACACACACACACACACACACACACACACACACACACACACACACACACACACACACACACACACACACACACACACGTACACGCACACGGAAAGGAGATCACATGCAACATATGACCTGTTTGTCATGAGTCACTCATCTCATTATGAACTCGGGTGGACTAATGATTTATTCATGCCAAGCTCCAGAATAGTACATGCCTTATTCATCAGTACAGTAGGTCTGTTTTAGTTATACATATTTTAATTACTTAGTCTATTACGTACATATTGCAGACAAAGAAAATCTAATCTTCATGTATTTCTTCAAAATGTCAATAATCAAAATGTCACACATTAAAAACTATCATGTTACCAACAATTGTGATCAGTGTTAGATTGTTGTAGATTTATGAATTTGACACCACAGCAGTTAGCCTTAGCAGCATCATTATATCTATTTCTCTATTTCTATTTCAAATTCTAATTCTCTATTTCTCATTATTTGTATTGACACATATTTTTTATTTTCTTAGAAACATCATGATTATTCTCATAGACATATCACAACTATTCCAAAAAATACATAATTGATCTTTGGTCTATTGCCATAGACATGTGATTAGTGTCATTAGAGTTATCAGTTTGACACAGCATTGATAACAAGCCAAATGGTGCCAAATGGAATTCATCTCTGATTAGCATGAAACGTGGGCATATGCACATCCATCAAGAAAGAGAATCAGCCTTTGGGGTTGGTCACATACTCAGTAAATAAAATGAGTTTCATTAGGGTCGGCTATTCTTGCCCAGATGAAAGTGAATAAATAGGTAATCAAGTGTCGTTAAGCATGGCCATTCTTCACAGTGATTAAAATCAGCCACTCACAGCTCATTACCATATAACATTAAGGCATCTCATTAGCATATCGTTATGCACTCAGAGGCTGACTGTTAGACAGACCCCAGTTAAACAATCAGCGTCGCTTAGCAACCCGTCTGCAGACCAAAAGCCACCGAATCAACCAGAGTGATGGATGTCCTTGTTTCTTTGCCCACATACTGTACGTATGGGCTTGTATGTCCGTGCCCATGAGGACCTAGGTTCGATTCCGGCCCGGTCTGGGTGATTTCCCTGGCCTGTCGCATCTGACTCTACCCTCTCTTCCTGTCATACTTTCAACCATCTTATCATTTCCTTTTGAAGAAAGTCACTATTTATCTGTGGTGGGTCAACAAGTTGGGGGGAAACAGAACAAATGCAATGGCAGCGAACCAAGTTGGATGAATAGCACTACAAAGAGTAGTTGAAATACAGTTAACTTCATGCTAATGAGCTACGACGCAGGTCGACAGAAAACCAATTGGAATGTAATAAATTAGGCCTGTACTATAACGTATGTCTTTGAATGTCAAAGGTTGACAAGCCAGCCACACTCTATGATTAACAAAATCAAATACTCCAATGTCATGCCATGAAGGCGATGTTTCCCGAGGAATGTTTGTTTAGTCAAGGTGGTGGGGGCTTGGCCTGTGTCAGTATCACTATCATCATTGAAAAGGCTATGCTGTGCAGTTTCAAATGAAATATGATCGGAAAAACCCTAAAAGTATTCAGTAGCCTACATTTTTGGCAAAGTGACTTTAAAAATGACATGCCCAGCATCATGTCTGTAATAATGGTATGCTGTAGATATGAGTCAGTTGTGTGTTGTCTTGCAGCTTGAAGACTTGACCTATGCATCCCAGAAGCTGGTGTATAAGAGCAACAGTTTATGGGTGTCAATTTGAGTGTTTGTGTGTGTGAATGTATGTGTGTGTGTGTGTGTATGCGTTTCTGCGTGTGTGTGTGTGTGTGTGTGTGTTCTCCCCACAGCCTGAAGACTTGAACTATGCGTCGCAGAAGCAGGTGTACCTGGACATTGGTGAGGAGATGCTGCTTCACGCCTTCGAGGGCTACAACGTCTGCATCTTCGCTTATGGCCAGACGGGCGCTGGCAAGTCCTACACCATGATGGGCAGAAATGAGAAGGACCAGGAGGGCATCATACCACTGGTACACACACAAAAACACACACACACACACACACACACACACACACACACACACACACACACACACACACACACACACACACACACACACACACACACACACACACACACACACACACACACACACACACACACACACACACAGATATACTGAGAGGGCGAACAGGAGAGGAACCAGGAGGGGATCATATACCAATGGTGCACACACACACACACACACACACACACACACACACACACACACACACACACACACACGGACGGCCGGACGGACGGCCGGCCGGCCGGCCGGAGGGACGCACACACACACACACACACACACACACACACACACACACACACACACACACACACACACACACACACACACACACACACACACACACACACACACACACACACACACACACACACACACACTCACACACAGACGGAGGGACGCACACACACGCATGCACACACTGGTGGGCAAACAGGAGAGGGACCCGGAGGGATCATATACCAATGGTACACACACACACACACACACACACACACACACACACACACACACACACACACACACACACACACACACACACACACACACACACACACACACACACTACCACTCCACTCTCCATCCCAGCGTGGTGATGCTGATGAGTGTGTTCCCTTCCCAGACATCATGGCGTCCAGAGCCCCCGGCTCTCTGTGTGTACACAAGCAATCAGCCATCTGCTGGCCCTCGTCTGCTTATCAGAGAGAGAGAGAGAGAGAGAGAGAGAGAGAGAGAGAGAGAGAGAGAGAGAGATCAGTGTGATCGGAAAGGAGCGTAAGTGAGAGGAGAATGTCAGCAGTATCTAATCAGAAAAGAGATTAATGACAAACA
This sequence comes from Engraulis encrasicolus, assembly GCF_034702125.1. NCBI lineage: Eukaryota > Metazoa > Chordata > Actinopteri > Clupeiformes > Engraulidae > Engraulis > Engraulis encrasicolus. Next base: position 56,040,134 of record NC_085862.1, on the reverse strand, counting down.
CATACAGCTTTGTTTGAAATGTTATTAAATGTTCACATGTTTGCCAAACCATT
>NC_085862.1:56017581-56032581 GCF_034702125.1 Engraulis encrasicolus | reverse complement strand
ACTTCCACAGCTTCGTCGTTGGCTGCTTTTTTTTCTTTCCGATGGCGTGGGCTTTCCAACTTAGTTGCGCCAGGACTCGGAACATTTCAGAAGACAACTGAACTGACAGCTACGGTCACACTACTCTGACAGTCAGCTCTCCTCCTCTGCCCTTGTCGCTATTTCGTTCCACAACCACTCATTTTTTAACTTCACTATTATTACGGTTATAATTACTACTAGCATTCACCAATACACAGAACCTTGCTCTAACCCCCGCCACATTCTCATCACTCGCACAAAACATAGCCTACAGAACAGAAGTAGCTCTATGCATAATCTGCGTTAGTCCTGTCATTGAAACGGTCAGGGCCTCGCTGCTTCAAAAATGCAGCCTGTTCATATAGTAATAATAGCAGTAGTGACGTTAAAAAAGGTTGTAGCGAAAGCGAAAAGAGCTTAGGAGGAGAGCTGCCTGTCAGAATAGTGTGAGGGCAGCGTAGCTGACAGAAAGCTGGTCGTCTGAAATGTTTTCAATCCTGGCGCGCGCAACAGCATGGAGTTGCCGCTCGCTGCACTGGAAAGCCCACGGTGGGAGGCTACGTCGTGACGCTAGTGTCCATGGGTAATGTAGGAAATCTCGCCGTCTAACGTTCGTCAGAGCAGCGGTTTACCGTTCATAATTTACTGTACTCCGGCGCTACTATTTTTTTCTACTAGCCAAAATGAATTTTCACCCGTGTTTGGCGTGTTGGCGTGTGTTAATGTAGAGCCCTGATTGCAATGCATTACATTTCTACTGGGAGCAAAGGAAATTTTTCATCAATCATGATGAGGCAAGTAGTCAGATACTGAATAGCATTTTATTGGCGGTTTTCTGTATCAGTCTTACAGTTTTCAATGCTTTGAAGTGCTTTTATTTAATTTAACATTCATTTGCTCCGGAAATATCCACAGAAGTAATAGAAACTTGAAAAAATATGCCGCATTGATTATGACACTTGCCGCATTGAATTGAATTGCCCTGCCCCCGCATTGCGATGCATTGCCGAATCGATTATTGTTGACACCACTACATAGTACTATGACTGTGCACAGGGCCTTTAGCAGCAATACATTACGACTTGGTTATTGCCATTCCAGTAACAACTTATTATAATATTATAACAGGGGTCATGTCTTGCTGAGTTAAGGACTGTATGTAACTGTTGTGATTGCCACTATTACAGGAAGGAGCAAACATCAACAAGTCCCTCACCACACTGGGCAAAGTCATATCAGCTCTAGCTGAGGTGGTGAGTACTGCAGAGATGTCAAGAAGATATACATTGTATAGTACAGAAGTGTTTGACTTTGCTTAACCTACTTTTTATCACTGAACTAAGCATGTATTTTTCGTATTAATTCTCGTTTTTCCTTTTGTTTCAGGATTCGGGGACCAACAAAGTAAGTGAAAACATTCTAAAATGGCCTATAATGCCTTACTTTTACTCCTACTCCTACACTTACTCCAAAAACTTAAGAAATGTGTTAACCATATAAGGGCATGAGATGTACGATGCGAGGATGTGAGGTCATGTGTGATGTCATGTGCGTTGGTGTTCTAGAACAAGAAGAAGAAGAAGGTGGAGAGCCATATCCCCTACAGAGACTCAGTACTCACCTGGCTACTGAGAGAGAACCTGGGTCAGTTAGATACACACACATTCACCCACACACGCACACACACACACACACGCACACACACGCATGCACACACATGCGCGTACATGTGCATACACACGAATGTATGCACGCACGCACACATGCAAACGCATATACGCACATTCACACACACACACACACATGGACACAGATATACTGTGCATAAACACACACGCATGCACACACGCACGCACACACACACACACACACACACACACACACACACACACACACACACACACACACACACACACACACACACACACACACACACACACACACACACACACACACACACACACACACACACACACGCTGTGTGATTAGTGTCTGAAGGGTCTCTCCAGAGTTCTGATGCCTTAATTAAGAGCTGGTTATCAGGGACTCTTGGGAACACACACTGGTATTCAAGAGAACTCACAATACTAAAGCTCCAATATTTGTAATATGTTTCTGAATGTGTGTGTGCACTCTAATTTTCAAGTGTGTGTGTGTGTGTGTGTGTGTGTGTGTGTGTGTGTGTGTGTGTGTGTGTGTGTGTGTGTGTGTGTGTGTGTGTGTGTGTGTGTGTGTGTGTGTGTGTGTGTGTGTGTGTGTGTTGTCCATGGGCAGGTGGTAACTCTCGTACGGCCATGGTGGCGGCTCTCAGTCCTGCAGACATCAACTACGACGAGACACTCAGCACCCTCAGGTAACACTGGCTACAGAGCTCAGTACCAATACCAATACTAGGAGTGCATCTTAATATGCAACCTTGCCTCCTCCACTTGCCTCCTCCACTTGCTTCTCGTCATGATGACATCACTGACAACAGCATTATATTTCAATATCTTGCAAAAGCTCAATTGTAGAGTCTTTTTCTCATTTGCAATTGGGATGGTGAATGAAAAACAGTCCCTCAAAAGTTGTTGTGGCTAGGCTGACAGCTGGGAAACTTTATCGTTTTCTCCACGGAGGAGGGGCCAGGAGGCGGGACGAGGAGACAAGCGCAAGTGGATGAGGCAAGGTCGCATATTAAGACGCACTCTAAGACTAAAGCTACATGCACATACGTCACTATTAGTTACTTACTCAGTGAGAGATCAATAAAGAGATCAGCGATCTCAAGGTCAAGGTCACCCATGAAGGACTAACCAATTGGAAAGCACAGTGCACAATCCGGAATTAGCTGACCGGAAATTTTGCGGGAGCGCGACTAACGTTGAAATGGGTATGGGCAATAAGGTGGATAGGGGTTTGTGTTAATTGTGATGGCCATAGGCGGCCATAGTCATGTCCTTAGCTGCCCACACAGCTGTGCCTACAAGGGTGTACACAGTGTATGGGGTCTCTACTCGTATGGTGAAAAAGATGAAGGTTAAACACCCATGAATTATCAATGCAGGCATACACTATTCACAACACTAGTCACTGAAGACAGAAGACGATCAGAAACAACAGACATAGCTATAAAGAGACAGATATATGCACTGCATGTACATTGATGGAGAGAGTGTCACGAGGCATTATCCAGTAGTACCACTGCAGTGCAGCAGTGTCCTTGTGTCACCTAGAGCAGCTAGCACTCACAGTAGCAGTGCAGCAGGGCTCCTCCAGGTGGACTAGTGTTTCTCAACGGGGGCTCTACAGCTCCTCAGGGGCCGTTAGGGAGCCCTTGGGGGGCGTTGAGAGAGAGAGACAGATAAGCTGAGCCGGGGGGCACTCGGTTTCAAATAGGGTGCATCACTGGGGCATTACTATTTTTTGTGTTTTTAATAGCAAGGGGGGTGTTGGCAGGCTTATGAGGAGGTCAAGGTGGCGTTAGCAGGTATAGGATAAGGTCAAGGACGCATTTGATCAAAAAAGGTTTCGAAACACTGAGGTGTAACCTCCCATCTCTAGCACACACAGCTGCAGTATCCCTCTGTCACCTAGCGCTGGTACCGCATGTTATCTCTTGCAGCTCAGACAAAGAGCACATTTGTACACATCTGTTTTTTGTTGATATTTTTGCCGCCTTTTGTGCGTTTATTATCAGATAGGACAGTATGGAGAAGACAGGAAATAGTTGGGAGAGAACGATGGAGGTAGGGTTGAGAAATGACCTAGGCTGGTTGTCCCTGGGCAATGTTGTCCATTTAAGGCACTACAGCATATTAGCGTAGTACACCGCAGTGCTCCCCCCGCATTTGTACACCTATGTAGTTGAGGGAGGGGTGCATAGGACATTACAGCAGTGAGGAGGATATTATTCAAGTGTAAGAAACATCCCCGTGCTTGATCCCCGTGCTTGAATTACCTGAAGAAGCTCGGATGACCATATTGTATTTAACGTTACTTACTGGTGGAATGGACAGTGCGCAGGATCTTTCTTTCGCTTGAATGTTTTCTGTAACACACAGAGTTGTATAGGCTTACAGCAGAAGTAGAGGTACTCTCACAGATGTAATGACAACACTAGTGGTATGATATTACATTGGATGCAAGTCGCATGGCTAGATGAACTTCTGTTTGGCTAGTAAGAAAAAAATATCTACTAGCCAAACTGGCTGGTGGTGGAGAAAGTTAATTAAGATCCCTGGATGCAGTTATGTAATAACAAACTACTAGTGTTGTAATTACATCTGTAAGCGTGCTTGTACCTCTACATTATACAGATCTGTCTCTAACACACAGCTAGTCTGCAACAGTGTTTCTAAGCTGTGTTCTAAGCTGTGCCACCTAGCTAGTGCAGGTATTCAGGTAGCTCTGGGAGATGAAGGGCAGCAGTGTTTGAGCTCAGCAGTGGAGCGTTACGCAACTCAGATCAGGTTGCTGCTGCTGCTGCTGCTGCTGCTCTGTATTCTGAGCATGCTCGGTGCTTTGCTCTCGGACTTCAAAAACCACCAATCACATGCACAAACATGCATGCATGCACACAAGCACACACACACACACAACCGTGCGTGGACACGTGCACGCACACACACACACACACACACACACACACACACACACACACACACACACACACACACACACACACACACACACACACACATACACACACACACACACACACACACACACACACACACACACACACACACACACACACACACACACACACACACACACACACACACACCCCAGAACAGACACACACACACGTAACAAACACACACTTTTCCTGACCGTTGAACCCCACCATTGTGTGTGTATAGTTGATTGGGCTGAAGAGAAGGTTGATGCCACATGAGATGCACACTTAGCATCGCTGATTAGCTGCTTTGTGTTGTGAGCGACCAGACATGCTGATGTGGATGCTAGCCAGCAACTCCCCATGGATTCCCATAGACACCCATAGACTGCTATAGCTCTTCCTCAGTTATGTAAGCAGGCCAGTGGCCAGTATAGTGTAACGCCAGGGGAGGGGAGCATCGTGACCAGCATGGAAAGTAATGTTCAGACATCCACATATAATTCCTTCACCTAACACCTATCCTGTAGCAATGTGGTAGTGGTAGTACCTGTGGCTCAATGCCATGCCATGCCCTTAGTTGCATAGGGCTTTTAGGAGAAAATGGTTCAAATTTATTTTCATGTTGCACCTTGCACACTGTACAATGTGTCGATTCCCCTTATGTGTCTTATGTACAGTATATTTACGTAGGCCTATGCTAAGGTTATAGTACTTGTGCACGTTACAGTTATTCTGACCATCTGTCTGCCTACTGTATGTGTGTGTGTGTTTGTGTGTGTTTGTGTGTGTATGTGTGTGTGTGCGTGTGTGTGTGTGTGTGTCCTGCAGGTATGCTGACCGCGCTAAGCAGATCCGCTGCAACGCAGTGATCAATGAGGACCCCAACACACGACTGGTGCGGGAGCTGAAGGACGAGGTGTCACGCCTCAGGGACCTGCTCATGGCACAGGGGCTCGGGGACATCATCGAGAGTAAGGCACCGCCCACACCTGATAGGCCACTCCTACTCTTAACTCATTGGCTGCCAGCTTATTTTCAAAACAAGAGCCCCATACTGCCAGGAGTCTTTAAGTAGAAGTAAATCATGGCTCTGTTTATCTAAAATGACCCACACCAGATAGGTCAAGCCCATCAACTGCACTCACAAATGTCCTCAGAGCAACCAGTCACGGTCAGACATTTATGATGATCAGGGTTTGAGGGGTTAGGAGGACACCTGTGTAGATGGAGAATGTGTTTGTTGTTGTTTGGGGTAATAAAGTAGATTCCATTTGATGATATGCATAATATAATGCAATGACATACTATAGCCTGTAGAGATGCACCGGATCCTGATTTTTAGGATCCTGCCGGATACCGGATCCGCTGCTTAAGATCCTGCCGGATCCGGATACCGGATCCTACGAAAGGGTTGAAACACATAGTCTACTCGCACACGTGGGCCCTTTTTATTATGTTGGCTCAAACTATTTTTTAGACTCATTGGCTTGCTGCCAAACTGCCTGCAACTGCCGTTTCCAAACGGCTTTCACTCCATGCAGTGATTGGGGTTGTGAAAGACTGACTGAAAAGCCTAGGCTACGTAAAAACTAGAGATGCACCAGACCCTGATTTTTAGGTGCCAGATACCGGATCCACTGCTTAAGATCCTGTCGGATCTGGATCCTGTGAAAAACTGGAACCGGATCCGGTGCATCTATACTGTAAATGTAAACTGTACAGTTTGTAAGAACAATGAAAACTGTGAATAGTGTGAGTTCACTATATTTGCAGGCACATTTTTCCTTTCCTCTCCTCCACTCATCCCTTCATGTCGTCACTTCTCCTTCCTTGCAGACATTCACTCATTCTCTCTATCACACACACACACACACACACACACACACACACACACACACACACACACACACACACACACACACACACACACACACACACACACACACACACACACACACACACACACACACACACACACACACACACACACACACACACACACATAGCTGCATGCTCGCACACAGCCACACACACGTACACGCACAGTCATCATACTTTAAAACAGGAGTTTTCAACTGGTTCTGTCCCAGGGACCACCATTTAGACTAAGCAGTGGTGCACGGGTCACAGTGTTTGCGTGTGCACGTTTGAACTTGGGTTATAATGGTGCAGCAAGGATAAAGTTGGGTCTCGCGACTTTTTAAATATTAATAGCAGTTCAAATGCATTGCAAGTCAGAGACTACCAGTGACACTACCAAGGACAAGTGAGCCATAGAGCACAGATTGAAAACTCCTGCCTTAAAACAGCACCTGTTTAGTCCGAATGCTCAGTTTTCACAACTCACTACTGTTATGTATTTTTATCAACCCTTTTCTGCCTTTCTTTCCTTGTCTTTCTCTCCTCTCTCTCTTCATACTGTGTTCCTTTTGCTCCCCTCTCTCTCCCTCAGCCTATCGAGGGCCGGGTTCTGAGATGACGGGTTTGGCATGTGTGTTTCTATGGCAATTCTTCCTCTTCCTGCTTCCTCCTCTTCAGCTCCGGGATTGGCTGGCTAACAGCAGCTGGAGCCTGTGCAGCATCAGGGGCGCCTGGGGGGGACATTTGCTATTGGCTGTGGCTGTTGGCTTTTGAGATTTACTATTGGCTGTTGGCTATTGAGATTTACTATTGGCTGTTGTATGGCTGATGTTGTTGTTGTGATGGTTTGAGAGTCCAAATGATAGCAGTCTGGTTTTGCTAGAGGTTGGTTGGGCCAGGCCAGCACCTAGACTGCTGATACACATCACCAGGTTCACTTCCAGACTAATAATGGCAGTTGCTGTCATAAGATAACTGCTTTTCAAAAATTGGCTAATGATTACTGGGTTGTCTGGTTGTCTGCCATTTTGACTAGGACTCCCTGGCAGATGAGACACTTAGTTTCAAATGGGACAGTCTTGGATAAATAAAGGATAAATAAATAAATAATAATAATCCTTTCCCTTTCAGTCTGGTTGTTGGCCTGTGCAGTCTCAGGAGGATGGCAGGTGGATGCTAAAAGGTGTGTGTGTTATGCTGACCTGTGTAATGTATTTGGTGTGTAACATATTTGGTAAACTCTGATGCTGCAGACATGCTTTGTCCATGCTTCCTGCAGTGTGCGCTCTCTCTTCATGCTTTGCCCATTGCTATACAGTGTATATATACCATATACTGCTATATACTGCCCTTTCTGCTGCATTATACTGCCTTTTATACTGCATTATGCGGCCTTGCATACTGCATTGTATTGCACATCATGCTGCAGCCTCCTCTGCAATGCATTTACTGCATATATTGAACTCTACTGCACTGTGTACTTCACAATGTTAAGCTAAACTGTGGGAGCATACTGCATCCTACTGAACTGTGATCTGCATGTGACCGCACGGGATACAAACACTTGTATGCTGTATAGCCTATCACAATGTATACGGCAGTCTAGGACAGTCTAGGGCAGTAAAATGACTCCTGAAAAGTCAGAGACTGTGCGCACATTAGTAACACAGGTGCTGGACCAAACAGCTGTTCTATGCTAAGATGCCACTGCCATTTAACTTTGTTTGGGAGCATAGAGCACTGTTGCGGACCTTTACCATTTCCTTTCAGTAAAATGGCTTCTGCCTGTCAGCTCGACTATCTCTCTCTCCACGCCCAGCCGGCAGCTGTACTTGAACAGGAAGTGGCTGTCCTCTAGCAAAAAAATGGGAACTCACCAGTGGACTGCAGAATGATCTATTAAACTCGAATCAGTTCAGCGAGACCTCAGACTGGAGCCCACTGATGACGTCTGAGCACAGATGACACCGTCACTCATCATACGAGTCAGTTATTAAGAGAGAGGTCTGGTAGCGGACATGAAGTGACTTCCAGACACATCTGGGACCTTTAATAACCTACTGGCCAGACAGACTTGTTTGTGATGGAACGAAAGAGAATGTGGTAGAGAGAGACAGACAGGAGAGGAGAACAAAGGAAAGAGAGAGAGAGGAGAGGGAGCAGAGAGAGAAACAGAGAACAGTGAAAGTGCAGACATGGCAGCTGATACAATATGAACGTAGCAGACTGAGTTTGATGTCCTCTGTGGAAGAAGTGTTACCATTAAGTGTTAACATTAGCGTCTGTGTTAGTGTGTGTCTATATCCACTGCAATGGCTGCAGCTGGAGCACTGTAGCTGTAGTTATGCCTGAGAGATGCATGAATTGACAGTGTTTCTATGTCACCTGCTGTACTGAGGCACAGCAGAAAGAAGGGGGAGAAACAAGGTGTGTGTGTGTGTGTGTGTGTGTGTGTGTGTGTGTGTGTGTGTGTGGGGGGGGGGGGGGTTAAGGGGGAAATGAGGTTTGGGAGGAGGAGGCTGGCAGGGGGAGATGGAAAGGGGGTATTATTACATCACTTGTAGGGCAGAAGGAGGTGAACATGAATTCCTTGCTGCTGCTGTAGATGAATTATGCTTCCCCCTGCTGGTGGCTCTCCGCAATGGAGTTGTGGACGGCTGAGCTCTCATCCGTTTCGGATGAAGCCAAGTGAGTCGTGACTACACCAGCCGGACTAAAGTGGGCATGTGTCCGTGAGAAGAAAAGAGAATATTAAATTACACTTCGTACTTAGACTTATACAGGATGATGTACTTTACAGTGCAGCCATTATTAAGGGTGAAGAGACGGTGGATACAGGATACATGGCATACTGGATACAGGGAAGGGCTGGACATGAACCAGTCCCCCCACTTCCTCCATGTCAAGACCAACTCCCTCATCATTAGACCACAGCTGCCTGGACTGTATGATGTGCTGTAGTGATATCACAGCCCTTATAAGAACAGCCTAGCCACTCGCTATTAAGCCCAGTTGTTTGTATTAGTTTGTATTAGTTCTATGGTTCGGAGACTAGAATGAATGGGACCCAATGGAGCTAGACACTTAAAAATCACTTTTTAAGCATATGCGTGGCTCAAAAGCAGGGCTTTGAACCGTTATTTTTTTCCAAACGTTCCGTTCCGAACAGAAACGGAATTATAACGTTTCCGGTTCTGAGTTCCACCAATAAATTGACGTTCCCGAACCGGTTAGAACCAAAAAATATTGTTCCCGGAACGGTTAATTTCGTTCCTGTCAGCTGATTACTCCCCATAGGCCTAACTGACGTTAACCAAGAAAGACGGAAGTGCAAATGAGTAAGCCTACTTTCAAAACTGTTTATTCAAGCGGATGAAAAGAATAACCTCCAGAATTTTGTCATTCAGGGATGACCTAAGCGGAGAAGCAGAGAATAAACCTCAATGATGAAAATGTGCGCTCCACGCTGACTTGGGTCACGGGGAGCACTATGATGGACATTGTGAGTTTGTGCATATTTGAAGCGGCCACGGATGCCCAATAACGCAGAACATTGTCGGTGCGCTTTACACGCGCTTCCCTCCAATGTCTTACAATAATGCAATGCAAACTCTGTCCTTTTGTATGACAGTGGTTTCTCTTAATTAAGATGTGGAGTGAAGACTTTGTAATCTACAGCTCTCTCTCCATTCAGTCAGAGAATGTCTGATGTCACACAGGACGTGAACCTCAGCCGTCATGGTAACGTGTGCAGGAAAATAATTACTTTTTTTTTTAGTTTGAGGAACGGTATTAACCGGTTACCATTATTTTTAAATAAGTGTTCCCGTTCCAGAACATAAAAAATAATAACGTTTCCGGTTTCGTTTCTGTTCCCTGTAAAATACAAAAAGTTCCTGGTTTTCGTTTTCGTTCCTTGAACCGGTTCGAAGCCCTGCTCAAAAGATCTAAAACTCCGCCGTGGGTATTTTCTATATATAGTCTTTCGAAAGCAACATCCGAATTACACAATAAAAAATCATATACTGAGATAAAGGCACCATGAGGGGTTTTGCTCCATAGGACTCCATTCATTCTGGTCTCCCGGCCACCACGTGGACAAGGGTGGAACTGCCCCTTCAGTTCTAAATCTGCCATAGAACTAATACAAACCTGCCTCGTTTCGGCAACCGGAAATACACCGTGAGTGGGATATCTGGTCTTCCTAGAGTATCTGTAGTGATATGAAAGTAGGTCTGAGGCATGCTGCTATCCATGTGAGGAAGAGAGACCCTCAGGCCACCATGTCCCCACATGAATATCTGAGACAGCACATGACATGGCGAGCATCTGAGCTGCTGTCCGCTTAAAAGCCCCTCGTGCCTTCTGTTTGTTCTCTCCTATGTATAGATATAATGCCTCTGACTCATTTATGGTCATACTGTACCATAGTGCCCTATTGTCCCTTCCCCCTCTCAGATAGGGATTTAAAGCCCATCACGCATCCCCTTCGGCATTCTCTATCAATGAGGCAAACTCCCCACTTCCCTCAATATTGAAAACAAGGCCGTCGGATATTCTCTTCCATATGGGCTTAATGTCTTCCTCTGTATGAACCCCTCTCCCATTCCCCTCGGCATCTGAAGCCCTTCTCCCGTTTCCTCCCTCTGAGACACTATGGTAGCGTGACCATCACTAGGGTGCGGCTCTGACTGTAACGCCATTGAGCCTGGCTCTTTTGGCGTAGCGGTCACAGGCCCACGTTGGTACCCCAGTAGGCCCGGGTTCGAGACCTGTCTGGGGCAACTCTACTCCCTTTGTTACAGCTCCTCTTTTGCTCCCCTCTCCATCTAGATAAAAGCCCCCCTCTCTTCCTCCTCCAGTTCTTCTCTGTCCCTCTCTCATTCCGCCTTCGTATGGACTTAAAGTTTGCCTCTCTATGAGCTCATCCGTATGGACACAGAGCCAGTGGAGCGAGTGTGTGTGTGTGTGAGTGATGGCTGTTTGTCTGTGGCCAGTGGAAGCACGCACGCACACACACACACACACACACACACACACACACACACGCACGCACGCACGCACGCACACACACACACACACACACACACACACACACACACACACACACACACACACACACACACACACACACACACACACACACACACACACTGCAGTGCCTCAGGCGGCCGTGCCCAGTGAAAAGGCTCTTTGTGTCGGTCCCACAGCATAATGACCAGACACATCAGGAGTGGCACTGGCACATACACTGATACCAGCTCATTCTGTGTGTGTGTGTGTGTGTGTGTGTGTGTGTGTGTGTGTGTGTGTGTGTGTGTGTGTGTGTGTGTGTGTGTGTGTGTGTGTGTCTGTGTGTGTGTGTCTGTGTGCGTGGATAGAAATAGACATAATAGGGCCAAAGCTAGTGTGCTATTGTTCATTGTTTAGCATTACATTGTCTCAGTGTGAGTCTAGTCTCTATCTATTGCCATACATATCGGCTTTCTCATGGTAAGCTAGCTACAGTAGCTAACTGCATGGGTTCTCAGTGTTTAGCAACACGATGTTATGAGGAGGGGCAAGACACTGTCAGCCAACCACTTGAGCTAATGTTTTGACCGACATCGGTTTCCAACAATCAGAGGTTGAGTTGTGCGCAGCTAGGTTCGCACAGTCAGGTTATAAACAAAATTTAGAACCCATGTATAGCAGCACACTGACAGATATCTAAACATTAGCAAAGATTTTCAATATGCTAACTAACCAAGATAACGCCTGCTACCGGTACTTGTCACCAGTGCAGTAAAGTGGGATCAATTTTGATTTCCTACTGTACATGGGCGTTACTCTCCATTCATTTTGAGTCCCCTCACTAATCTCCTAGAGTAGTGTTTCTCAAGGGTGGCCCTAGGGGGGCATTGAGAAGGATACAGTTGTGAGGGCGGTGCTTAATTGTCATTGGGGGAATTAGTCCATTTAAATGTTTTAATAGTAGGGGCATTGCTAGGCTTATGATGAGGTCGAGGGGGCGTTAGGGAGGCTTAGGGTGAGGGTCAAGGGGGGCTTTTCTAAAAAAAAAAAAAAGGTTGAGAACCACTGTCCTAGAGGTTCATCAAAGATAGTCAATATGGTAGACTCAGATAAATCAAACCCGCCTACCCAATGCAAAGGAGTGTGCTCACGTTCACTCTTCGAAAAGGGCGTTGTCCCCTCCATCTTCTTGTCGTTTTGTGGTGTTTGGTGGCGGCTTGCACAAGATGTGCGCTACCGCCATCTACAGCGCTAAAGGGGCGTCCAGCTGACGTCGCATGGATCCCGGAAAAGTCTTGAATGGTCTCTACCTTATCCACTGTCTCTGGGGGCGGCATGTTAGCCATATGATGGCAGCTTAGAACTTAACCCCATATTGATTCTGGAAGAAGCTCCTGATGGCCCATTTCTTCTTGGTCAATCGTCACTGGTATAAGCCAGCTGTGCTTGCAAACGCCAGACTGTGTGCAGGAGCATTTCGGGATACTAACGTATCGTATGGCCAGTAGGCTGGAGATGAATGTCGCCACCTGTCCCGATTTTATCTGATGGCCTGGTTTTAAGTAGTCTGTCCCAGGGAAAAATATGAATGAAAACAGCCATTGCCTACAAGAAAAAGCGTTGATTGAGTTGTTGAAATATGCTTTTCATCCAGACATACTGTAGGTGGAGTCCTGCTGTACTGAGGATTGCTGTGTAAAATAAGAGCAGCACAGCTGGTAAGCAGTAAGCAGATTTGTAATGACGTCCCATTAAAGAGGGGTGAAAAGATATAAGCAGGGCAAGACGTGGGCAGAAATCATCTCTGTGTGACACTGACTGACACACCTGTCCCCAATCACATGGCCGCCCTCCATGTCCTGCTGTTTAATGGTGGATGTCTCCACTGGTGCCCAGTACAGTAATGGATCCAGCCATGCAGTACACGTTTCCCCACTCAGCGCCAGTAAGATAGTCTCCCAGTGATAGTTAAGATAGATATTATAATTAAGATCTTAGTCTCCTACTAGCTCTAATGCCCAGTGATAGTTACGATAGATACCGTAATTAAGATCTTACTGTAGCTGGGATATTGTCCGAGGGACAACAGCTCCAGGGGCTTTTAGCCTGCAATCTGATCCACTGCAGTGGCTACATTGTGGGGACTATGGCTGGTTGGGGGTGGGGGATGGGGGGCCTGCTCTCTCCTCTCCACATCCCTGTCTCTCCTCAGGGTTCCTTCTGACCTCTTCAACCAACCCACCGCCTTCACTGCCTTCATCAGGACAGGGCTGAGACTGAAAAATAGCCCGGGCATTTTTTTTTACATAGACTAGCCCTTCACATACAGTATAGCCCCATGATTTTCTACGTTATTATGATTGATTAGCTGACTCCTATCGATATTTAAGATGGCCCAATGAGTGTGTGTGTGTGTGTTGTGGGGGGATAGCTACTCTCTCCATCTCTCCGTTTCCTCAAGGTCTCTTCTGCCCCCTTGTCTACCCACCACTAACCACTGCCTGGCGGGCCGGCTTTTCCCCTGCGTCCCTACCCCCCAAACTGCCCACTGATGGATGAATGGCTCTGAGTGGCGTGCGTGGAAGGGGGGTGGAGGGGATGCATCATCTGCTGAGCTGCAGTTTGTTCCAGTAAATGTAATTAAGAGCTGCTGCCCACTGGCTACCAGAGAACACTCGTAAAGAGGAAATTATGCCATATGGACCATGCAAGATATGAACACACACACACATACTCACACACACACACACACACACACACACACACACACACACACACACACACACACACACACACACACACACACACACACACACACACACACACACACACAGACACACACACAGACACACACACAGACACAAACACAGACACACACTGTAAACATGAACACAGTCACACGCACGCACACGCTCACACGCACGCACGCACGCACGCACGCACGCACGCACGCACGCACGCACGCACTCTAACACACACACACACACATACTCACACACGCACACGCACACACACACACACACACACACACACACACACACACACACACACACACACACACACACACACACACACACGGAGGACCCAGATGAGTGGTGTCTGTATACTGTCCTAGGAGTGATTATGTCCTGCTGGAGACAAAGGAATTGATTGGCTCTCGCACTGGTCATTTCCTCCACTTTTGCTTTTATGATACTCTACACACACACACATCCAGTCACACACTCACACACACACACACACACACACACACACACACACACACACACACACACACACACACACACACACACACACACACACACACACACACACACACACACACACACACACACACACACACACACACACACACACACACACATACACACACAGCCAGCCTTCCTCCATCTTTTATGATGGCACACATGAACCCACTGCCCTCCCCAGTTAGAGCCAGACGGCAATGCAGCAGCGCATGATACATATTTTATATGTTCTTCAGGCGTATGCATTATTTAGGG
>NC_085862.1:56000081-56012581 GCF_034702125.1 Engraulis encrasicolus | reverse complement strand
ATTGCCGGCGGGCATATTCACTATTTGCTGAAAATACTTAACTACTTTATGACAACATTGCTATGACATGTTCTCTACACGTCTTCTGTTGTCCAGTCTTGCACTTTAAATGTCTGTATGAGCAATGTCTACGTCCATACTGTCTATGTCCATGTATGAGTACTGTCTATGTCTATACTGTGTATGTCCTTACCTAGATTAGTCTATGTCTGCATGGGAGAGCAAGAAACGCAATTTCAAATTCTTTGTATGACCAGTGCATGTAAAGAAATTGACAATAAACTTGACTTGACTTGACTTGACTTGATGACATTACTGAGAGCATTAAGTAACATATTAAGACATAGCTATTACAATTTTAGTGACAGTAAGGTTATAACACAGGCTCTGTGCTAAGTTCAACATTAGATGCAGGATTAGGCAAAAGCACTGACTCTTATATCAGTCTGAAGAGGTCTCGTGGTTCCCCTGTCTTTCCCTCCTCAGAGATCTCTGAGCTCTTGCATGCAGAGTGTCCTCTCACCTTGTTTTGTCACCACAAAACTCTTGGCTGACAACAACGGTTGGGTGACAAAACCCTGGGGGATGACAAGACCCTGGGGGTGACAAAACTCCCCTGGTGACAAAAGCTCTTGTGTGGTTTCTCCTGCGTGTCAGGCATGATGACTGCTCCTGACCTCATCTCTCTATTGTCAGGGGTTCTTCAGCACCCACCCTTGTTTTAAACATTTTTTTCCTCTTAGGACGTGAGTGTTTCTGAAGCATGGGCGTGCTGTGTGTGTCATCTCTCTATCCGTGTTAAAGGGGAAATCCGGTGCGAAATGGCTTATATAGTGTTAAGACATGATGCTGAGCGCTAACTTTTTATGCATACCTCACCTCCATACGTCCCCTGCATTTAGAATATCAACTCTAGTTACTCAAAACAGAAGTCCAATGTTAGCATCAGCTAACTAGCGCTGGAATTCTGAATGCATGGAGCCGAATGGAGGTGAGCTATGTGGAAAAAGTCAGCGCTTAGCATCACGTTTTAATGCTATTTAAGCTATTTCACACCGGATTTCTCCTTTAATATGTTGGGCCGATTAATGCTAAAATAACTAATGTGCTATTTTTGTTCTCTTCTCTTAGGAGAAAGCATGGGAGTGCCGTGTGTCTGTGTGCGTTTCTTCTGTTATTGTTACTATAATGTGCAGGGTTCTTGTAATGGTAAATGACTGCTGTGCTACTGTTGTTTTGCTGCCATGTGTAGACTCCCCATCTGGTGAATCTGAACGAGGACCCGCTGATGTCTGAATG
The DNA here is from genome assembly GCF_034702125.1 of Engraulis encrasicolus. NCBI lineage: Eukaryota > Metazoa > Chordata > Actinopteri > Clupeiformes > Engraulidae > Engraulis > Engraulis encrasicolus. The sequence continues at coordinate 56,011,282 of NC_085862.1, read as the reverse complement.
TCTCCTGTACTACATCAAGGATGGCATCACACGGTGAGTCTGTGTGTGTGTGTGTGTAAGTGCGTGCAAGTGTTTGTGGGTGCATGCGTGTGTGACACCTCACAAGGTGTGTGTGTGTGGGGTGGGGGGGGTGGGGGGTGGTGGTTATAAAGATTGCATCATGAGACTGAGTGTACGTATATCAAAGATGGCATCCCTAGGTGAGTGTGCGCGTCACATTCAAGATGGCATCACGTCAGGTGTGTGTGTGTGTGTGTGTGTGTGTGTGTGTGTGTGTGTGTGTGTGTGTGTGTGTGTGTGTGTGTGTGTGTGTGTGTGTGTGTGTGTGTGTGTGTGTGTGTGTGTGTGTGTGTGTGTGTGTGTGTGTGTGTGTGTGTGTGTGTGCCAGTGTTGGTGGCATTTGCTGTTGGTATTTTTGGTATTTTATTTTTATTTAAGATGTCAGTGTTCCCTTGGGGTACTGAGACCTAGCCTGCTGTCTGCCATCTGTGTAGCTGTAGCTAGAATCAGGAAGTGTTCTACAAAAGAGCCCATAGCCTCATATTGTCGTGTGTGTGTGTGTGTGTGTGTGTGTGTGTGTGTGTGTGTGTGTGTGTGTGTGTGTGTGTGTGTGTGTGTGTGTGTGTGTGTGTGTGTGTGTGTGTGTGTGAGCGTGTGTGTGTGTGTGTGTGTGTGTGTGCGTGCGTGCGTGCGTGCGTGCGTGCGTGTGTGTTACTACAGGGTCGGTCGTGAGGATGCGAGTAGTCGTCAGGACATCGTGTTGAGTGGCCACTTCATCAAGGATGAGCACTGCCTATTCACCAGCACCACTGGACCACAAGGGGAAGGTGAGACCGAGACACAGAGTGCACACAATCTCCTGTGTAGTTACTTTTTTTCCATAGTCCCATAATGCAGACCGTCCAACCAGTGGAATACTGTAATAGTCACTGAAAAAAACGTCACTACCACAGTACTACATCACTATGATAGTGCACAGAGCCTTTAGTAATATATTACAACTTGGTCATTGCCATTCTGGTAACAGCTAACTTATAACAACGACCATGTCCTACTGGGCCACTTGTGTAGAGAACAAGCCTTATGATGAGGTCCCTTTAACTATATGGCATAGGCCCTACATAGAAACATATAGTCTACATAGATTTTATATAAGACAGCAACAATGTATTGTGTTTGTATTTGTGTCAGTAAGAACCACAGGTATCTCAGCTACAACAGCATCTTTATAACAGGGGGGCGTGTCTTACACTGGGTTAATAGGGCTTGAAAGTCCTACACCCTTAGTTCCGCTTTTCACGGACCTTAGCTGACCATCTAATAGAGCTCTTCAGGGTTGACGTCAACTTGTATGCGGCGTTTGGACTACCGGTTCCATGGCGATTTTTTACATTGCAAAACGCCATAGAGATTCAGGTTTGGCAAAAATATAAGTTGCACGCCAACAACGAACATTAGCGTGTCCCCGCATCCCTTTCGCATTAGTGGAACGGATCGTATCATCATGTTGGTGTATTCACATGTTGAATCATGACGATTTTAATTCAATATTGCTAACCCCTTTCTGATCATTAAAACTTCCGAACTACATACTTTCCTTTGGTTGCCATGGCTACAACCCTCCGCACGTACATGCCGGCGCCGCTTCTGTAGTCGCCAAAAGTTTCCGGGTTTAGCATATGGACGCAACATCGTATTTATGTCGAAGTTTGACACAAAATGATCAACCATGTCATACCTACAGCCTATTTTTAACACCCTCGACAGTTTGCGGGGGTTCGCTAAGCGCGTGCTTGCACTCGGAGCTTATTTGAAACTGGCCCCTATTCATTCCCAATGGAAGCCGGAAGCCGATACGAACCAGGAAGTCCTTAAATGCTAACATGAAAGACTACAATCTACTACATGCTTCCGCGTTACTGAAGAACTCTATAGTATGGTAGCGGGTGAATATCTTTTTTTTTCTGATTCCAGTTATTATATGCGCTGGGCTACAAATATGCTGTTTAAGGAGCCAAATATAGATTATTCATGCATAAGTATCAATATTTTGTTCGAAGGCCGTCTACATGAAAAATGTGAAGAAACACACCCTTCTAAATCGTTTGGTGTTTTGCATGAAAAATTGTACAAAAATATCAGAAACAACATATGTGAAGCTTGTGGCACAATTCCAAGTGGATCAAAATATCATTTTTATACTGCTATTGGATTACATGCTTACATTTTCCGCCAAAAAACACTGAGGTCCCATGAAATCACAGGATGTGACGTCACTTTCAAGCCCTATGGCATGGGTCTTGGCTCTGATGTGGCTGGTTGAATGACATGTCTCTACCCTGTGTTTGTGACGTGCCTTGACAGCTGTGATCCTGGAGCCATGTGAGGACGCTGAGACGTACGTCAACGGCAAACTAGTCACGGAGCCCACCATCCTCAGATCAGGTTGGTCTACTGCCATGACTTTTAAAAATATGTTTCGTCTACTGCCATGCTACATAATAAATGATAACACTCAATGGAAGAGAAGTTATGGCTAATATAATAGAAGCCACACATTGTCAGCATGTGCCAGAGGTGTCAAAAGTAAAAGTAAAAGTGAAATAACTCTTGGGTTTTTAGTTTTTTTCAGTAACAACACAGTCTCTCAATCTCATTAGGTGCAATGTAGTAAATGGTGTAACAGCTATATACAGTTTATAATGTCATGTGATAGTGTTGTACTTGAACCATGAATCTACCTTAACTTTTGACACCTTGATGCGGCTTGCACCCTTGCTTACAGTATGTGTTCAACATCTGCATAAGGAATAAGGTAGAACTTAATGCATTTTAATGAGTGTTTTAGAGATTTAGTCTGTTTCCTATTTATTTACTGATGTGTGATGTCCACAGGTAACCGCATCATCCTGGGCAAGAGCCACGTGTTCCGCTTCAACCACCCAGAGCAGGCACGCGCCGAGCGGGAGAAGACGCCAGCAGAGACCCCCGCGGAGCCCGTCGACTGGGCCTTTGCACAGAGAGAGCTGTTGGACAAACAGGGCATAGACATGAAGCAGGAGATGGACCAGAGGTACGCAGTACACACACACACACACACACACACACACACACACACACACACACACACACACACACACACACACACACACACACACACACACACACACACACACACACACACACACACACACACACACACACACACACACACACACACACACACACACACACACACACACACACACACATCATCATCATCGGCGGACACTCGTGGTCGAGTATGTCTGTCCTCCTTCTTGGTCCTTGTGGGTCTTCAGATGGGCAAAGAGGCCAATCCTGGACCCACATACTTTGGGGCAATGTGGGCATGAGTGGGCAGGGATAAAGATAGGTTTTGGTGGAACCTTATTAGTGGAGGTGATCTCTTTCTTCCATTTGCACTTCTGCTCTGCAGCACTGCACAAACACACACACACACACACAAACACACACACACACACACACACACACAAACACACACACACACACACACACACACACACACACACACACACACACACACACACACACACACACACACACACACACACACACACAGAGATCAAAAATAGCTGTTTAAGAAATATGTCATAATAGTGTCTTTGTGTAACTTGGGTGTCCTTGTGTGACCTCGTGTGATCAAACCTCTGTGTCCATCTGTGTCTTTGTGTGTCCTTGCAGATCCACTGTGTATGTAACCTCTTGTGAACCTAATGACTTGCACGACTTTGTGTGTCCTTGCCTGACCTTGCCTGACCTTGTATGACCTTGCCTGACCTTGTGTGTCCTTGCATGACCTTGTGTGTCCTTGTGTGTTTCCAGGCTGCAGGAGCTGGAGGATCAGTATCGCCGTGAGAGAGAGGAGGCCAACAACCTACTGGAGCAACAGAGACTGGTGAGACACACACACACAAACACACACACACACACACACACACACACACACACACACACACACACACACACACACACACACACACACACACACACACACACACACACACACACACACACACACACACACACACACACACACACACACACACACACACATACACACACACACTAACTCTGTCCTCCTCCTCCTCCTCCAGGACTATGAGAGTAAGCTGGAGGCTCTCCAGAAGCAGGTGGATAATAAGGGGGGCTACCCTGATGTGGCCGAGGAGGACGAGGAACCAGAGGAGGAAGGTGAGATTAGAGTTCACGATTATTGTTATTGCAGAGTTATTGCTATTCACACTACAGTTATTATAGAGTTATAGTGCAGTGTATAGCCACAATCTCACCAATGTTATAAGCATGCAGATGGGATTGCCGGCGATCACACATTCTATTTGCTGAAAAGGCGTAACTACTGTACTACTGTTGAGGTCCTACTACTACTGTAACTACTGTACATTTGTAACAGAGGGTCTGCATGAAAGGGTTAACATGCTAAAAATATTTGTTAGCATTAGTTTACACGCTTAACATGCAAAATTTGCTGTATTGATCTCTCTCTCTCTCTCTCTCTCTCTCTCTCTCTCTCTCTCTCTCTCTCTCTCTCTCTCTCTCTCTCTCTCTCTCTCTCTCTGCGTTTTGTAGTCCAATGGACGGAGCGTGAGACGGAGCTGGCCCTCTGGGGCTTCCGTAGGTGGAGGTGTTACCAGTTCACCTCCCTCAGAGACCTGCTATGGGGTAACGCCATCTTCCTCAAGGAGGCCAACGCTATCAGTGTGGAACTCAAGAAGAAGGTAGGCCTATACTATACACACACACACACACACACACACACACACACACACACACACACACACACACACACACACACACACACACACACACACACACACACACACACACACACACAGCTGCATACCTGCTATGGGGCAATGCTGCTTTAACAGCACACACTTTAGCAGTACACACATTGCCTATGAAACGCAGCCAAAACGTGTGCCTGATTCTAAGTTTTTGACGGACGTAGCAACATAACAAAAACACAAGTAACTAGGGGGCGTGGCTTTTGCGAAAGGTGAATTGAACAGGTATTACCAGGTCATTTGGAATACGTGGCACTGGATTGTAGCTAATGAAGCCAGGTTGCCCATCACTGCAGTACAGTGTTGACACATCTCCCTGTGCCCCACTTCCCCCCCAGGTCCAGTTCCAGTTTGTGCTGCTGACAGACACGCTGTACTCCCCCCTGCCCCCTGACCTGGTACCCCCTGACACGGGCCGCGATCGCGAGAGGCATCCCTTCCCCCGCACCATCGTGGCCGTGGAGGTCCAGGACCAGAAGAACGGAGCCACACACTACTGGACACTGGAGAAACTCAGGTACACACACATGCACACATAACATGCAGGCACGCATGCATGCACACACACACACACACACACACACACACACACACACACACACACACACACACACACACACACACACACACACACACACACACACACACACACACACACACACACACACACACACACACACACACACACACACACACACACACACACACACACACACACAGAGACGGACACTACAGGACACTGCAGAAACTCAGGTATAGACACACTCACTATTGAACATGGGAGAGACTGAGATACGTACACACACACTATTGGAACCATTGTCCAATTACCAGTGTCTAATAACTAGTGAAGCGAGAAAATGTGTGAAACCAGCTCTTCTGATAATGTAAACCATCATCAGAGAGTGTTGAGGGAGAACAGTGGATCAGCATTCTCATATCATTGTCTCTGGCTCCCCCTGCAGGCATGTTCTAGTAATAGTTAACCCAGAATGTAATGTGTGGAAAATCAGATAAATATGTGAAAGCCCAATCCTGAGTAGGCGGTAGTTTTCAACCTCTTTTTCGAGGGCAAAATGGAAAGGCAAAACCCAATTGTTCATATTAATAATGAACAGTCATTCTATCATTTTCCACGGCACACCAGATTATGTCTCACCACACTACTAGTGGTCCCCGGTACAGTAGTTGAAAAACACTGATGTAATGTAATGTAATGTATTAATCATAATAATGTGTGCTGCCCCCTGCAGGCAGCGTTTGGAGCTGATGCGTGAGATGTACGACAGGGCAGCGGAGGTGCCCAACCCGGCCTTGGAGGAGTGTGACAGCGCGCTCACTGGTGGAGATCCCTTCTACGACAGATTCCCCTGGTTCCGCCTGGTGGGCAGGTGAGGCATGCAGTGTGTGTGTGTGTGTGTGTGTGTGTGTGAGAGAGAGAGAGAGAGAGAGAGAGAGAGAGAGAGAGAGAGAGAGAGAGAGAGAGAGAGAGAGAGAGAGAGAGAGAGAGAGAGAGAGAGAGAGAGAGCACTGACTGGCACGAACCCATTCTATGGCTATGTGTGTGACTGTGACCACCTCTAATGGGCCCGGGGTGCACACAGTGCCTCCCTACCCCTCCACCCTTCACCCCCTGCTGAGTTATCCCTGCCAATGGCACACGTCTACAGCGATGAAAAATCATGCTCCAGTGATGATGTCAATGAATTTTGTTGGACGGGCAAATATTAGCTGAGAGCTGGGTGGAGACCATAGGCCACGCTAATGCTAACGCTAATGCTACTCCCAACCCCATGGGGAACATGGATGAGACTACACACAAGCATTCGCACGCATGCACACACGCACACGCACATGCACACGCACACACGCACACACGCACACACATGTAGGATTTGCAGGTGCATGTCCCAGTCCCTCATGCACTAATTACTAGTGAAGCGTGAAAATGACTTTTCTGCTGTAGATGTAACCTTTCTGTAATAATCATTAGATTCCCTATACAATATGGAGACTGAACACACGCACACACACACACACACACACACACACACACACACACACACACACACACACACACACACACACACACACACACACACACACACACACCATCCCCTGATGGCCCTGTCTGTCTGCAAGATGAACAGCAGTGCATGTGTCCCTATGGAGGACATCTGACATATTGCCTCATATCTGATTACCACATGCGACCGTATGCATATTTAATAATATGTGATGACCGCATATGGCCAAATGCATATTTAATGCATCACATCACATGTGATATTTGCTGAATCATTTATTTATGATTCGTAAATCTCTCTTTAGTCAGTTATGACCGCAGGAACTGGCATTTTCTCGAACAAAGAAGAACATTGCCTGTATGCCTGCAAGTAAACTTTTCTGTATATTCATGACAGGGCAGAGGCAATGCAGAAGGAATTGAACGCTGGTGCAGCAAAGATGTCTTCTGAATGTTGATTTATTTTGTGTTGTTTAAGGTGCACATTAGTGACTAAGGTTTTGATGCAAAGTTACATCTTTATCATCAGAGGATTGCACACCCTGATAATAAAATAAGATAAAAAAAAACCAAGAAGACATCTGTGCTTCATCAATGTTTTGCTCCTAGCATTTGCTGATTTTATTTATATTATGAAACAATTAGCAATAGCTGTCTGGATAACACTCAAACGAAGGCCACAAGCCCAAAAGGTCACCTTGAACCACACCACTCACTGCACATTAGGGATGTCAACAATTAATCGATAAATCAAGTTTAGACGATTAAAACATTTAAAAACTATTGCCAACTCAACTGGCTAGAGATCCAGGTGAAATGGGCATGTCAAAGTGCATGTGAGGAGGGGTGTGAATAGTGGGAACATTTCAGTCACCTTTGGATTAAAGGATATAAACAGAAATTAATTAAAATTTCTAGATTTAACCTTTTTTTTGGGGGGGGGGGGGTACTGCTTATCAATTAATCGTAAATTGATCAACTCGGTCAATCAACTAAAAAGTAATGAAATAATCGATAAGTTGCATCCCTACTGCACACACACTAGTTCCACAGCTTTAGTCTAGCTCCCAAACACCAGAGGTGGCCAAAGTAGAAGTAAAAAACAAAACCTGTCATAGTTTCCTTCCAACTCACTAACAATGTCTATCCACCTCATTTGGTACAATGGAATAACTGGTTAACCGCTATGTAATACCATGTGCTAGTGTTGTGCTTGTACACCATCAATTTACTTCTACTTTTACTTTGGCCACCTCTGTCACACACAGACCTGCACAGCCCCGGCCTACGGTACACCTAGCACCTAGCAGTTCCACAGCAAAGCTGCCATGCAGACACCTGAAGAAACAACTTCTATAGCTCACGGTTTCCCTGCTTGACCCCACACAAGGTGCTTTCAGGCAGACGGTGCACCAATCACACTGGAAACCAAAGGCCGCATTGTGAATGTTTACTGCATGTGACCCGCATAGACCTGGACCCCGTTTCTCAAAAGCATAGTTGCTTAGCACTTAGCAACTTAGTAGGTTGCCAATAGAAAATTGCATTGCAACCAAGTTAGTTGCTGACTTAGTTACTAATGACACTGTCTGTCTATGGTTCACTAAGAAATCGAGTATCAGCTTTTCGGTTCCCTAAGGTCTGGGAACAGGCACCAGCATGGTTCTCTGTTGACCTGAAAAGGGTAACAGAGACCTGTCCTGTGCAACACTGGTATGAAGCAGACTCCCCTCTCTGCCTCTGTCAACACTTCAACCAGTGTTTGTGTCTCTCTTTTTCTTACTAACCGTGCTCCACTCCTCTCCATCTCTCCTCTCCTTGTCCCTTACTCCCACTTTCCCCTCTCCCTTCTCCTCTCCTGCTAACTCCCCTGCTTCTCCTCCTAATCCATTGATCCTCTCCTTCCCTCCTCCTCCATCTCACCATCCTCCCATCCTCTCCTCTCCTCTCGTCCTCCACTCCTCTCCATCCAACCCTCCATCTCCCCATGCGATGGCTGCTATAGCAACCCCATGTTCCACGCGTGCATGAGTCAGCGCATGAGCGAGCCCACCCCCTCCCCCACCCTGTCCAACCCCAGCTCTGACCTCACCGAGCTGGCCCAGCCCTGGCCCACTGCCGGCGGCGATGTGGAGGAGGAGGAGGAGGAGATGGGCACGGGGAGTCTGGAAGACATCTTGTCTGATGAGGAGGAGGAGGATGAGGAGGAGGATGATGAGGAGGAGGATGATATCTTTGTGGACGACCCAAGCTCGGAGTTGGGGGGAGAGGAGGAGGAGGAGGAAGAGGAGGCGCGGGCGAGCGGCGTACGGGCCAGTGACGGCACGGATCCGTTTTACGAGCGCTCGCCCATATTCAGTGTAGTGGGCAGGTTGGTTGGTTGGTCGATTGGTCGGTTGGTGAGGTCTGGGAGCAAGCTGGAGGAAGAAACTAGCTCTTTCACACTGAGATAAACACACACACACACACACACACACACACACACACACACACACACACACACACACACACACACACACACACACACACACACACACACACACACACACACACACACACACACGCACACACACACACACACACACACAGGAGGAAGAAACTAGTTCTTTCACACTGAGATACACAGACACGCTCACCAGCGTACATACTAGGAGGAGGAAATTTGTATAGGACACACATTTAGGTACACACACACATACAAACACACACACACATGTACACACACGTGCAAATGTATATTGTGTACACAGGTGTTCTGTACGTGTCAACCGAGAACCTCTATGATATATTGTTCAGCAGCTACACAAACACACCTGCTCATGTTCCTATAGTCCCTAGATTAGTGTGAAATATCACATTCCAAACAGCCATCCTCTTCCTTACATGCAATCAGGGCTCTAAATTAACACCCACCCTCCGGTCAAATGCTGGTGAAAATTCAGTTTGGCTGGTAGAATATAAAGCTTACTAGCCACTTTGACCCATTAGTGAGTGTGAGTTTGGCTAGTAAGATTAACCTATGCTAGCCATTTTGGCTGGTCATGAAAGTAAAAGTAAATTTAGAGCGCTGCATGTAAACGTCCTTCATACATCCTGCCTATGCATGGGCTTTACTAATAGACTAAGAGCATGTACTTATAAAATACACTCCCACACTCGCTATACAGTCCCTCCGCACGCAACGCACACGCCACACTCGCCATAAAGTCTTTATTGTGTCCCCCTTTCGACCCAGTAGTTCCTTTTGTGTGTGTGTGTGTGTATGTGTGTGTGTTCGCATGAGAGAGAGAGTGGGAGGATATGGGGAGACGCCCCCTGTAAGTGAGGGCCTTGTGTGTGTGTGTGTGTGTGTGTGTGTGTGTGTGTGTGTGTGTGTGTGTGTGTGTGTGTGTGTGTGTGTGTGTGTGTGTGTGTGTGTGCGTGCGTGTGTGCGTGTGTGTGTGTGCGCGTGTATGTGTTTTATGAGAACACATTTCCAGTGACACGCAAAGGTTTCCCTCTTGTGACACTAGTGTGCTGCAAGGACGTGTGTGTGTGTGTGTGTGTGTGCATGTGTGCGCTTAAAGGGTTCTTTATGGTGGGAAAGACTGATGAGGAGTACAAGAGCAGTGACAGAATGGAGGAATCATCCCGCTATGCCCCGTAGAGCAACGCACACACACACACACACACACACACACACACACACACACACACACACACACACACACACACACACACACACACACACACACACACACACACACACACACACACACACACACACACACACACACACCACCATTATGCAACAGAGACAGAGAGACACACAGACACAGAAGCTGCAGAGGAACGTATGTTCTCACTCTCAAGCACACACAGGGGATCTGCATGCAGGCTTTTCCATACGATGGGCCAAGCTAGCTCTTGAGACCAATGCGCATATCGATTTAGACTCATAAGCTGCGCATAAACCAGAAATGACCTACTCTACCGAGTAGCCGAGCTCTGGACGTGACACTGATGTCTTAAATTTAGCTAAACACATAATGTCTCTGGCTTGCCAGCCTTGGACATTCGGAGATATGAACATTCCGATTGGTTTTCATCAAACCATGTCATAGCTCATTACCATAATATTAGCTTGACAGGTCGCTTTGCTCACTTTGGTCACTTTATTAGTCGACCCTACATAGAGAAATAATGACTTATAAATTATGCTGATAGAACAAGTGCACACGAACTACCACAATATGTTGCCTTTTATCGTTGTTGTACTGTTCCTGTACAGTGACATTAGAAACCTTCAAGTCTTGAAATCATGTTTTCCCAATGGCTTGTTGACACCT
>NC_085862.1:55987581-55995081 GCF_034702125.1 Engraulis encrasicolus | reverse complement strand
AGATGTCTGCTCCCAGTGTGGGGCTTCTTCTCACTGTGACTCCCAAGTGGTCACTTGGTGGGTGTGACTCAAGAAGTCTATTTACTCAGCAAACAAAGAAGTCCATTTACTGAAAGTTAGTCAGCAAATGATGCCACAAATCACTACCAAACACAGTAATAGAACACACATGATGACATTGTAAAACTTTGAAATATGTACAATGTGATGATACTAGGGGGGAAAATTGGCCTGTCATTTTGATAATTGCTTATCTTCTGCTTCTGCTCTCTGCAGCTTTATCCACCGGCATGACGAAGCGTTCTCTACGGAACCTCTGAAGAACACGGGTCGCGGACCCCCACTAGGGTTCTACCATGTGCAGAATGTGAGTTTGGCTAAAGACATAGCATGCTTTGCCAAGATTATACAGTAGGATATGTAATTACAAATTATTAATTTGTTTTGTTCACTGCTGCTTCTAGATTGCGGTAGAGGTGACAAAGTCGTTTGTGGAGTACATCAAGACGCAGCCTATTGTCTTTGAGGTGTTCGGCCACTACCAGAAGCAGCCCTTCCCGCCGCTCTGCAAGGATCTCATTAGGTAGAGTAGGCAATGGATATGCCCTTCACCACACCTGATGTTTGGCCTTCACCACAACTCATGGAAGAATCTAAAATACCTGTAACTTTTATCATACGATCATCCAAGTTACATATGAAACATTACCACAATCAAATATTGAATCTAAAATATGTCAGTATCACACCTCATGGCCCTCATCACACCTGAACATCAAATCTGAGGAAAAATGACCTTCATATGACCATCACCAAATCCCAAGGTTAAAATGGAACTTCTCAAAAATCTCATATGTTTATAATCTAATAAATATTTTTTTCTTCTCTTTTTTACACCTCATATTAGTCCCCTACGGCCAAGCAGAAGGCAATTCCCCAGGGTGATGCCCCTCTCCAAGCCAGGTAAACATGAGATCTTTCATTCATAAACCCCACGGTTTTGACAAAGTTACCAGAAAGGCAGCCAAACAATGCGGCCCCATGGCAACGCAATATACACACTTATTGCTAAATAAGCAGAGGTGTCAAAAGTAACATTTAAAGTAAATTCACGACATGAGTAACTCAAGCACACAATATTACACAACTGTTACACCAGTTAGTCCATTGTACCTAATGAGGGAGATATACCTAACATCTCTGAACAAATTCAAGAGACACCCCACACTGCTTACTTTTCTTTACTTTATTTCTCGGAGCGAACAACGCGTTTCGCCCAATGCGTCATCAGGTTCGCTCTCAGAACGAACCTGATGACGCATTGGGCGAAACGCGTTGTTCGCGCCGAGAAATAAAGTAAAGAAAAGTAAGCAGTGTGCGGTGTCTCTTGAATTTGTTCATTGATTCACCTTCTCCTGCCTCACACCTGCACCTGCATTGCTGAGGGCTTGTGCACAAGGACTCTCTTGTACTTTGATACCTAACATCTCTAAATCATCTTTAAATAAGAAGCATTATATTCATAAACAAAACTGTGGGAATCTACATGGACGTTTGTACTTAACCCTCGTTTCCCTCTAGAGGTTATGGATCCTCATTTTAGGAGCAGAGGAAATAACATTCACTCTCGCTGCAGGAGCAGAGGAGGCAGCCTTGTTTCTTACGCCTGTGTGTGTGTGTGTGTGTGTGTGTGTGTGTGTGTGTGTGTGTGTGTGTGTGTGTGTGTGTGTGTGTGTGTGTGTGTGTGTGTGTGTGTGTGTGTGTGTGTGTGTGTGTGTGTGTGTGTGTGTGTGTGTGTGTGTGTGTGTGTGTGTGCGCCTGCGTGCGTGTGTTTGTTCTTGTGGCATGTGTGGTCATGGTGACCATGGTGAGATCATCCAGTAAGTTATGTTCGCGTTCCCCTGAGCTTTACATCATCTCACTGGTGCTGCCTTATACCTTGCTCCTATGCTCCTTATACCTTGTGGAGTGTGTGTGTGTGTGTGTGTGTGTGTGTGCGTGCGTGCGTGCATGTGTGGGTGTATACAGGCAAACCAAGACGCCCTGTCAGATAAAGAGAAGATGTGATTAGCTAGTTGATGCTGATGCAGCTTCGTTTGAGTGTGTGTGTATATGTCTGTCTATAAATGCGTGTTTGTGCGTGCGTGTGTGTATAGAGGCAGACAAAGACACTCCGTCGGACCAGGAGAAGACTCTGGAGCTGATTCGCTACCTGGTGCCGGAGGTGTTTAACGGGGCGCTGGTGGACTCCCTCTCGTGCCACGCCCTCTCGGCGGCCGGCATGGCTGCCTCCTTCCTATTGGAGATGGAGGAGCGAGCCAGCCTCCCTGCCCCGCCCCTCTCCATCTGCTCCGTCATTAAGGCACAGACGCCGGGTCGGTACCACCAGCCAGTGCCTGCAAGGCCTGACAAGAGCCTGACCCAAACCAAAAGACCTGAAACTGGAGCTGAGACAAGAACCTTTTGGAATGTCTTACCGGTCAAATACACAGACCATGACAAGATTAAGCGACAGAGAAATGCTAGACTGTGTAGCAAGAGCGATACGAGCGATAGAAGCGACAGGGTATGCCCGATAAAAGCAGAATGCAAGCATTCCGGCATTCCAAAACGCCTTTGGCTAAGCCCCACCCTCTTTAGTTACAGTTGCTAGGTCGGACAGATAAACTTTCAATGCTGAGATATCAACGTGATTTATGCAGTGACTGCAAATCGCAGCAGTTAAAATTCATCAGGTCTAACCATCGAAACGTTAATCATGTTGTGCACTTGAATAAAAAAACACAAAGAATTACATCTGTGCTGCTCCGGTGTTGTCCTTCAAGTGAAGATAACCTGAAACTAGAGTTTTGGTCAAAACAAGGACCTTTTTGACATTTGCGACACGACAACAAAAGTATCAGCTAGCAATAGGCAGAACTAAAGAGCTGAGACTGAAACTAGCGAGTAAGGCATCCCAGCTCTTCATGACAGTAGAAATGGAATTCATATGAAATCGATGATAATGAAATAGAAGACGGATTTTTACAGCTCTCTTCATTGGAGATTGTAATGTAGCTTGAGTTGTGTAAGGGATTACTCATTGGTTACATTCTCAGATCAATGAAACTTGAGGTGTTGATAGCATTAAAGTGGCAATGTCTATGTATGTCAAATCAATATTTCTTATAACATTGAATGATAATAATAAAAAAATGCTCATTTTCAATAGTTAGGAATTATGCATTGAGGGATAAAAGCTTGTGTTCATCTCCAGCTCTGTGTAAGTGTTTCAGGTCTTTAGTGTTTGTTTAGTCTGGCTCCGCCCTGATGTTCCCTGGGTGCCTCTCAGACTGTCCCCTTCGTTCTCCTTCACACTGCCCTTGAAAAGCCACCAGGACATGGTGGCCTCTCTTGACTGTCCCCTCCACTCTCCCTTTGAACACTTCATCACACTGATTGGATTGGTGGCCGTTAAACGCTCTTCCATTTAAAAGCCATCAGGAAAAAGGCCAAGAAACAACAGCAGACAAAGAAAAGCTGATTTGTGATTTGGGATGACTGGTGTGAGTGTGTTCAAACAACAAAAGCCTGTGTTGTCCAGTGCACGTGTCTGACTCCTTGACTTCTCTCTCTCTCTCTCAGTAACTGGTCAGCAATACTTGCAGTAATCCCCTCACCTCAACACCTGCCCTAGAAGGCCGAGCACAATTCCATTGGAGTTATCCAAACAACAGCGTTACACTACAGCATTTACTATGTTGGTGTCATGGTTGTGGTTTAGTCCACTGTTTTTGAGCCAAGGCAAGGCCACGAAATGGTAGTATTATGGGATGGTCAGGACCAGGCTAAGGCCATGGCACATCACCAATTGTAAATTTTAACCGTAAATAAAACCCTATTGCCTATATTAACAATTTACGGTCATTCTATAATTTTCCAGATGATATATCACGGCACACTAGTGTTCCCCGGGAACAGTGGTTGAAAAACACTGGTTTAATCCATATGATAGCCTGGTGCACTGGGTGTGTGTTGAGAATGAAGGGGTTTCTGCATGCACATACCGTGCTGAGTGAGCCACTCAGGCCTCCGTACCTGTCAGCCAGGTGTCCCTGCTGACTGAAGGTGCTCCTCTTCCTGTGGACCCTGACACTCCTGACCTTTGACCTCAGACACTGACCTTGGCCTCCTCAATGACCTTGACCTCCTCACTGACCTTCCTCTCTTCCAGCCTTCCAGCCTTTCTACAGTGATCCTTCCTTTAGTGGTCTTCAGTCTCTCTTTCCGGCCTCTCTTCCAAGTGGTCCTTCATTCCAGTCTCTACTCCTCTCAGCCTCTCTTCTGTGATGCTTCTCTCTTGTGCTGTTTCTCAGCCGTACTCAGCACCCTGCCCTGCCCTGCCCTGCCTTGTTCACACTAACTAATGGTGTTCTCCCCACATTTTGTCTCTCCTTTCCTCTATCCCACTCCTACCTTGCTCCATCATCATTTTTCTATCCACCTCTTTCTGTATATTTCTTCTCTCCGTTTCTCTCTCTCTCTCTTACTTACTTTCCCTCCCTCTCTATGCCTCTTTCCTTCTCTCTCCCTCTTGACCTCTTTCTCTCTCTCTCTCTCTCTCTCCCTCTCTCTGTCTTTCACCTTATCTCTCTCTCTATCTTTCTCTCTCCCTCCCCATGTATTCTCTCTCTTTATTCTCTTTATGCCCCCCTCTCTCCACCTCTCCCCATCTCTCTCTCTATCCCGCTCTCCTGTAGTCCCGGCTACTAAGCTGTCTGCCCTGACGAGGCCCACAGCCGGCCCGTGCCACTGCAAGTACGACCTCATGGTCTTCTTCGAGATCTGCGAGCTGGAGGCCAACGGAGAGTGAGTGATCCCCTAGATACAGTCTCTGTCTATACCGGACCGTAGCTAACAAACAGCTGTAAACAGTCGCCATTGATTAGTATACTCAGCTGAAGGAGGATCATGCTTTGCAGCAGACAAAATGTAATTGAAGTAGCGGCCGGCCAGATCGAAA
The DNA here is from genome assembly GCF_034702125.1 of Engraulis encrasicolus. Classification (NCBI taxonomy): domain Eukaryota; kingdom Metazoa; phylum Chordata; class Actinopteri; order Clupeiformes; family Engraulidae; genus Engraulis; species Engraulis encrasicolus. The sequence continues at coordinate 55,990,079 of NC_085862.1, read as the reverse complement.
TGTCCCCTGAGCAGGGTGTGTTTATCGACTGCAGATTAGAAGAAAGGGAGTAGTTGGGTGTGTGGGTGTGTGGGCTAGGGGAGGCATATGCAGCATTGATGGAAGAGCAAGAGAAAGTAATGGGATGGCTGCGCTGTTTTATATGGGGAAGATGTGGGGAGAAGGGATGTTTCATATTGAAAAATGAATAGAAAGAAAGAAAGAAAGAAAGAAAGAAAGAAAGAAAGAAAGAAAGAAAGAAAGAAAGAAAGAAAGAAAGAAAGAAAGAAAGAAAGAAAGAAAGAAAGAAAGAAAGAAAGAAAGAAGAAAAGGAATGGCTGAATGGAGAACCAGCAGCTTAGGAGGGCAGAGATGTATGCTGATGCGTGTTGCTTGCATGTTGTATTCTCACTCTGTCTCCTGGTCATCTTCTCCATCAGCTACATCCCAGCAGGAGTGGACCACAGGGGAGGAATGCCCTGCCATGGCACCTTCATGCTACACCAGGTTGGTACTAGAGCTGATAGATGATCAATAACAGGGGAGAATGCAGTTCATGAAATCTAGGGACCACAATGGGGTCAAATAAACAAAATAAATAAATTCATTCATTCATTCATTCTCAGGAATTAAATCTCAGTCTGTTAAACTTGGATGTATTCCACTGAATATATTCCAGCACATAGACAACACTGAATACAAAATACCAAATTGCAGTTACTGTGATGTGACTAAATGAGCTTTTTAGATGCGTCCACACATCTCTATATGAGGCTTTGTCCATCCATTGGTCCGTCCGTTGGTCCGTCCGTTGGTTCGTCGGCCGAGGCTCGTTTTCCCAATCATTGAAAACTGCTTCAAAATTATAATAAACAACTGAAATATGATTCCCTATTGTCAAAAAATGTTTGAACACATCGTTGTCCGCCTGTCGGACTGATATTATGTGTATTTCTGTCAAAGCAGATCCATCGCTCGTCTCTCTCCTAAACGTACATGTTCATCTTTGTCTTTGTAACCTCTCTTGTTGTACTTCTAATGGTGTATTTGATTGTTCGATACGTCTCTCGTCTCGCCTGCTACAGGGCATCCAGCGGAGGATCACGGTGACCATCGTGCACGAGGCTGGAGGAGACATCGAGTGGAAGGAGGTCCGCGAGCTGGTAGTGGGTGAGTGAGGAACTAGCATTTAGAACTCATCCTCTTCAGAGTTAACACTGGAGTGTAGTCGGTCAATGAACTGTTAGCATTAGCACTCATTCTCATCACGGCCCGTCCCCACACAGCGCAATTTAGCTTTGCTCTCATTGACTTTGAAGGGAGACGAAAATTCGCCTCATAGGGCGACGGTAGGGCGAATTCGCTGAGGGACGCAGTTGACATAGGGCGAAACCCCAATATCATGCAAATTAGATGGTTAGATGAAAGAGTTCATTACCACCCATTATTATATGGTGTGACGTCATCGGTCGAATGCTCCATTCATTTCAACGGGGCTCCCCAACGTTCGCACGTCTGTTATTTTTCGATAACGGACGGGTTGGTGTATAACAGACCGCTGTCAATGGCAACAAGACTTTTCACTGCTAAAGCGACTTTTCAACAAGACTCTAATCAGCTGCTGTGATAGACAACACCTGTTGTCCTGGCTACCTAGCTGTTGCCTAGCGGTGTTCCACAACGGCACTGTTTTGTTTTTGCGCAGCAACAATCTTTTGACATGAAAAACTATAATAAACTTAACATTAAATAGGCCTAAAGAAATGTCCCCGCCATGTGTGAATCATTTAAGTATATCCATATAATAAGCGGGTTAACTTTCGGCGAGTCGGTCGCTTTGTGGAATAGCAGCACTTCAGAGAGAACAAGACCCCTCCGCTCCGCGTCGGGGTCTAAAGATTCTCTCTGTCGTGCTGCTATTCCATGGTAGCGACCTTCTCGCCGAACGTTAACCCTTACTTAACAACCCCTTTTGTTCCTCCTCAGGGCGGATCCGCAACACTCCAGAAGCAGACGAGACCATCATCGACCCAAACATCCTGTCCCTCAACATCCTGTCAGCTGGCTACATCAGGCCCACCCCGGACGACAGGTGAGGCACATACACACACACAGACGCATGCGCACACACACACACATACACACAGACACATACACACAAGCATGTGTGACGCACACACAAGCATGTGTGACGCACACACACAAATGCACATGTGCATGCACACACACATTCACAGACACAGGCACGCACGCACGCGCACACACACACACACACACTGACTGGGCAGGTATCATTCCTTTCAACACCCTGTCTGCCTGATACATCAGACTCATGATCAGGACCACAGATGCACTGACCTGGCAGAGCACACACACACACTCACACACAAACACTCACACACACAATCACACACGCGCGCACACACACACACACACGCATGCACGCACGCACGCACGCACGCGCACGCACGCACGCACGCACGCACGCACGCACGCACGCACGCACACACACACACACA
>NC_085862.1:55980081-55982581 GCF_034702125.1 Engraulis encrasicolus | reverse complement strand
CGCAGAGGAGAGGACACTCTCAAAGGCCAACGAGAGAGGAAAAGCCTGTAGGAATGTGGACGAGGCTCCCAGTGCTTGGCTCCGATCTAGCATGCATACTGACAGATGGAGTATCCTTACATACAGTATTTGGCAGCAGCTCCCAGTGTAATGGTTAGGGACTGTAGATCACAGTATTGCAGATTCAATCCCCACCCTTACCAATTCTATTCCTTCCTGCCTCTATGGCTGAAGTGCCCTTGAGCAAGGCACCTGTCCCTGCACTGCTCCAGGGAATGTAACCAATACTCTATCATATCTGTAAGTCGCTTTGGACAAAAGTGCCATGTAACGTAATGTAATGTAATGTAATGTAATGTAATATAACATAATGTAATGGGATTTACATATGGAATTCCTTTACATAAGCTCTTACATGTACACATACGGTATCCTTAGATGCATGCAGTACATACCGAGCTCACTTGAAGAGTGACTTTACATACTCTACATTCACAATGTCTTATGCTCTTAACACGTGAAGTATATTTACATTCTCACATAACGAGCTCACTTACGTGTATGTATGGAGTGTCCTTCCATACTTACTGTACTTAATGAATGCCTTGAAAAAAAAACTTGGAAAAAGGAATGCCCCTACAGTTATCACATACAAAGCGTCCTCACCTGTGTAGCATACTTACATGCATGTGGTTCATATGTTTGCACATGCATCTAACACTCAGTACTGTCTATCACAGAGGATCTTTACAGTGCACTAAGTGGCATAGCCTAGTATACAATAACAGTATCCAGACACTTTCATCCGCTGCTGTCAATGTCAGCTTCAGAGAGTAACAACCCTGCCACCAACCAAACCCTGTGCACTTAATATAGGTGATAGAGGTGATACATCACCAATTCATAAGTAAAGACGTTAATGACCTGATCTACCTGGGTGGCTGTATGAGGATCAACTGTTTGACATCTGTCCATCGCAACACTCCACTAGTTATCCAGTCTGTGCAGTGTTCAAAACCACACATTCTAGCGTTTACTAAGACATCATCTAAGTACTTCCATAGTTCATCATCATCAATGCATTTCCCAAGCTCTAATCCATCGTAGTGCTCTAGAATTGTTGGTGTTTACTTCCTGAGTCTTTGATTGACAGCTCTATAAGTTTACAGCCATGTCATCGCATCCAGGGACTAATACGCACACGACCACTCATGTTGTGCCCTGACCAGGAATGAGGATGCCTGTCACGATGCCTGTATCATGACATCATGATCATACCACCCCTATATGTCACCAACCCCCAGTGTGGATGATAGCATGGCACGTGATACCCAATATAGGCATGACAGTCAAACAACCACAACATGGAATCCACCTCCAGTTTAGACAATCGCATGGCAACTTGTGATGATGTCACATCAACATGTCACTGGCTTGTGGTATGGACAATAGCATGAATTAATTTTTCATGATGTCACTGTCACATCACTCCAACATGGCCACATCACCTCCAGTGCCCAAACAAGCCAAAAAAATGTTGGGGCGGAAAAAAATCAACAACTCCAACACTCCCAACACCACCCAACACACCACCCCCTCTCTGATGGTGCAACCGCTGTTGCTTACTTCTCCATGACACCCCTCTCCCCAACCCTTGCTCCATGCTGCTATTATCAGCCCATCACGCTGCTTCACTGGGATCCTCCGGCCACCCCCAAGGAACATCCAGAAAGAGTGGAGTCCAGATCTGTGCAGACATGCAACTGGCCGCCTTTGAGCCAGAATGGGGCTCCTGCCTTGAGCCGGAATGTCCACCTGTATCTCTGCACAGCTCTGCTTCCTTCGACCTTACAGGACCCCCACCCCCATCTGCTGCTGACTGCTGACATTTCTCTCCCTCCCAAGTACACTAACAGACTGTTTTGTTTTGTGTTTTTGCAGACAGTTTCTTGATTCGGACATGCCTAGGTATACGATTATGATTTCTTTAACACCTCTTCTCCTCTGCTCACCCTGTGTAGATAGATACAGTAGATACACATCTTTGCTCTCCCTGCTTTCCCCCCCTCCCATGTCGGCTTTGGTGTATCACCCTTTTTCATCGTCTCCCCTGCTCTGTCTGTCTGTCTGTCTGTCTGTCTGTCTGTCTGCTCTTCGCTTCTGTCTGTCTCTTTGTCTGCTCTCCGCTTCTGTCTGTCTCTTTGTCTGGACGCTATGGGTTGTCTGTCTTCATGTGTTCACATCCGCCATTTTGTTTTGTATGCTTCTGGTCTCTGTTTTTTTGTCTTGTCCTACCTAATATGTGATGGAGAATTATTCTTTATGCGTCTGTTTTATTACGGTGTGTGTGTGTGTGTGTGTGTGTGAGAGAGAGAGAGAGAGAGAGAGAGAGAGAGAGAGAGAGAGAGAGAGAGAGAGAGAGAGAGAGAGAGAGATTCAAGTGTTTGTGTATGTGTGTGTGTGATGTTATTGGTTTAAGTTGAACATTGGCATAAGCTGC
>NC_085862.1:55960081-55970081 GCF_034702125.1 Engraulis encrasicolus | reverse complement strand
TAGTCAGGAAAGGAGGGGATGCATCCCATTCGCACGAGACAGGGACACGGCAGGGTAGTCTATCCGACGTGGGGGGGGGGATGAGTACGTTGCACTCCCCTCACTTTTGTTCAACTAAACATCACTAAAATGTAAATAAATCAATTTGAAATAAAATATTATAGGCCTCTTGGCTCATTAATGCTTATTATATTTCATTGTAGCTTCAGCTGTACTTATCAAGCCTCAACTCCACTATCGTCCTTGGCATTGTTCAACAACGTTTATGACAAAATCTGGCGCATGTGGGGGGTTGGGGGGTCGGACATAAAAAAAAAGAAATTGAAAAAAAAATTGGAAATAAAAAAAAAATCCGACCGGACGATGACCAAACCTGACAACCAACCGGAACCAAACTTTTATTTTTCTTAGGCCTTATTGTATGTGGATAATACGCAATTCCTGAAAATGTTGGTTTTCAGTCTGCAGGCTTCCAAAACGACTTGTGGTTGGCAGGTGAAAGTCATGCCACCTCATAGATTTGCACTGTAGATTGCCAAATCCTTATTTCCAGTCATTTTGGCTAAAGTAACTAAAAGTAATGCAAAAGTAGTGTAATGCCTTACTTTAAAAAAAAAAGTAATGTTGTAATGTAAGGCATTACTTTTAAATGACAGTAACATGTAATAAGTAGTGCATTACAGTTTTAGAGTAACTTTCCCAACAGTGCTCTCTCTCTCACACTCACACACAGAGCTTTCCCTCTTGCCCTTACGCTACCTCAGATGCACACAGCTGTTGCTTGTCTCTCCTCTCTGTTTCTGTTTCTCTCTTCCTCCCCCTCTCTCCTCTCTACTGGACACCTCGATGGCGTGTATATGCATGGGAAGGACCTGCAACACACTGATTTGCAATCTTTTTTGAATAAACGCCCCCTTGAACTCATCATTAGGCTCCCAACGCCCCTTAGTATTAAAAAAATAAAATAAGCAATGGCAAATAAACAAAATTGGAAAAAAAAACAAATTGAAACACAATACAGCACATTTTATTTCCAAAACTGTATGGTACCAATATAGGAAAATTGGGAGAAGGGCTTTGGTGTTTTTTTAAAACCTCAGAGGGAACCAATTTGTAAATGATACTGTTCTCTGAAGATACAGAAGTTATTAATTAATAATAACTCATGCCTGTCAAGAATTTGATTGATTGTTTATTGACATCACATCAGCTTCCCCTTTACAGGAGCACGGTTCTTCCTCTGGTCAAACAAATCCATCAAGTTTTAACACAGACATACCTCATTTTTTCCTACATGCACACTTTTTCAACTTTCTATACAGATTTTACGAACAAAATGCCAAAGCAAAAAACCAAAATAAAAACAAAACAAACACAAAAGAGAAAATAAAAACTTGTTACTTATAGTTATATATGTTGATCCCATTATTATTAAAGCTTTTTACCAAATGTCCTCTCAAGAAGAGGCTGCAATAAAAAACAACAGGAACAAAAGTATATCAGCTGTATTAAGAAGGAATGGGGCTTTGTGTAAACAAATACAATTTGAGTTAATTTTAAAGGCTTTATCACTTTTTTCACTGGCCCAAAAAAGAAAAAACAAATTTGTTAGGCAAGTCTTAAAAACTTTAAAGAAACATTTGAAATATAATGCACTAGAATATTAGCCTGGGAACTCCCATACTGCCTTTAGTTCTACACAATCGTTTCGATCTGAAAGACAGTATGGCGAGGATGACTCATAACGTATCAAGATCATGGGATCTGTGTCATAATGGCCAAGCATTCCGACCTTAACAGTTTCTCTGCCCAATCAGAGAGCAGGGCAGTGTGTCATAATAGCCAAGTATTCCGGCCCCATATGGAATTTACAACAGGCAACTCCCCAGACCTAATCTCACTTGTGATTAGGTCTGGTGTTAACCAGGCAACTAGAATATGGTAAGCCAGACAAAGTTATACTGTATAAGGCATGAAATACACGTATGACAGCAGAGGAGAATTGGCAGGATCTAATAAGCACCATAAAATACAGTACAATGCAATGCAATGCAATTCCATACCCAAACAATAAGTGATGTGCAGCATCTTGAGGTGAACAATCATGTGGTATGTTGGTTTTCCATTGTTGCTGTAATTAGAGTAGAGTAGAGTACAGTAGAGTAGAATAGAGTAGAGTATACTTGATTGTCCCCAGGGAGAACATTTGTCTTGAGCTTCCCAGTCACTGGGTTACATATCCATGTCCTGTCGATATGAGCTCCCTGTCGAGATGAGCTCCTTTTCACTACTGAGCATGCGCACGCATGCACACTTCCATGCAGCGATTTCTGCGGGTGATTGATTGCCCATCGAGCTGAGCTACCAAACAGCTGATCTTAGTTTCCATGCTGGATACCAACTGCAGCAAGCGACACTATTACAAGTAGGTTTGCAGAGACACGGAGTTTGCACGGAGCCCCATAAGCTGGTGATAGAGATGCATTGCACTACCACACCGAGACATTTTTGCGCACACCCTCGTGCACTTCCTTGCGAAAAAATACCCCGCGCCAAACTTTTCCTAAAATAGCCTATGCATCTAATTATCAACCCTAAACACTGATTTAAAGAAAATCTGACTTAGGCCTAATTTAGTCTACCCCTCGTTGCGTCAAACTTTTCCTAAGTAGCCCATGGCATCTAAAAAATGAGTGTTTAGGCTCTCTGTTTTAGAAAATCTGAGCAATTTCACACACCCAACGTTGCATCAAACTTCTAATAGCCTAATACATGCGGCATGCCGCAAGCCCCGAAAGATGGTTGTAGGCTGCCCCATGTAATGAAATGTAGCCTCCCTACTTGCGAAGCAAAAACTATCACATAGGTAGATTATGACTCTTGTCAAGAACAGACGCGTTCAGCTTATTTCAACATTTGCTGATTATGAAAAAAATATCCAAAGCAGCTGTGATGTTCGTTGTTGTTCTAGTTCATGTTGAGTGGGCTATTATTGGACACTTCTCCGGAAAAGTCAACAGGCACGGACGAGACACGCTGTTCCTTGTAAAATAGTAGGTATAAATTAAAACAAACAATCCATAGGCTATATAGGCCTATCGGCAAGTTATTGAAACGTCTCCAACGTCTCCAGTGAAAATCAAGGTAGCTCATTTCGACGAGGCAGCTTAAATCGACTGAACGCCACTGTCGAGTTTGGCTGCTGGTAGCTCATCTCGACGAAGCAGCTCATCTTGACAGAACAATTCACATACTCACATATCCACACACCCACATCCCTCATACAAAAGTAAAAGCAGTACATCATACATAGAATACATAAGACTCTGCACTGCATAACATGGTACTATTTAGCAGGTGGAACAACGCAGTTTTAGTGAAGGTAGTAGGTTGGTCATAAGCAGAACAGTGCCTCTAGAATTCAAATACATTTTTCAATTCAATTTCAATTTATTCGGGACCATGTACAATTAAATTAAATATATTGTAATCATTGTAAATATTATATTGTGTACACAGTTTAAAATATGGAGCTGATTATGAGTGGACTAATTAAACATGGCAAGGGAAGGGGGAAATATTAATTGTATCACATTGAACAAATTAGAGAATAACAGTCAGAATCACATAGTAATGAGATGTTGGGATACAGTCCAAAATTGAATGTGACTTTAAAATTAATCCATCAAATGGATTGAATGATTGCAGACTAATGCTTACATTCCAGTACCTCAACCATGTATTATATCAGCCCCCTGTCTCTTATTGCAGCAGAAAAGAAGAGCTTTGCACATGTGTGTAACGTCCTTCCTAATGAGCACGTAAAGTAGAAGATCAAAAAGGGGATTCAATGCAACAAGAATGTAAGCTATACTATGGTAAATGTACCATGCATCAAGATTTAAAAAAAGATCATGATCAAGACGAAGCACTACAATCGTGAAAGGTATAAATAAGATGGTGTAAATACACAGAATAAGGCCCAATATACTCCTGATGCGGATCTGGTCATTATGAGGTACTGACGACGTGGACAGGGCCCTCCATGTTGCCACAAAAAAGAACAGTACCAGGGGATATGGGAGAAGCAAGACGGTACCCAGCATATACCATAAAGGTGCCGAGAAGATTGAGGTGCTCCAGATCACAGCTGACAAGATCCAAATGGTGACAGATACAATAACTGATACCTTGCGATTCTGGATGTGTTGGAACCAGAAAGGATGAGCTACCATCACGTATCTCTCTGCAGATACACACATCATGAACAAAACATTAACCTGTATACCAAAATAATAGATCCGCCCACCATACACAAAGGTGTTGTATAAGGAATCACAATCACTAAATGATGTGAACCAGTATTGATACTCTGCAGTCATTTGAATTGGATTGGCACACGTTTGAATCAGGTCAGAGATGAGCAGGTTTGTGACATACACATGAGCAACCTGATCAGGTCTCACCTGAAAATGTAACTTATACAGAGCAAAGCAAATTCCAGGAAATGCAATGAAGAAAACAACCCAGTAAAGTATCAGTTCTATGCAAAACCAGACCCAAAATTGATACTTTCCATTAAGGACAATGCAGCTGACGTTTTGAATGTAATTTGTGCCATTGTGTTGGAAGTCAGATATGTTGATATAGGTCTGGTTGTCCTCCATTTGAAATACAATTTCGACTATTTGTCTATAAAAAAGATGAAATGAGCAAATATTAAAAAAATCATCAACATTTTCCTATTTTATTGTATTGCATTTTATCAAATGGTTTCAGATTACAAACAGAAATGGCTGAGTGCTCACCTGTATGAAATTCTTAGACCCTGGCTCAGTGAATCTAGAAACAGTAGTTGTCCCTTCACCTTCAGGAGATAATGAATACAGCTCACTTATGACCAGAGCATCTGCACATCTCACCTGTCAGTCTGGCATGTATCTGACACCTGCTGTCTTTGATAATTCACCCACTGTAAATGATTAACCTTCAGAGAAGGAGACATGTGATTAGCCACAAGAGGCAACCAGTAGGTCCAGGGCATATTGAGTTGATGGATTCTGATAGTGCAGATTCTAAGCTTTACAGGGATGTCTTACACATGGTGATCTGATCATATCTGATGTATGTCTGTTCACTTCTTAACCCCTTTGCGCAGAGCCTACTGTTTGTTATAACCTTACTGTCACCAAAATTGTAATGGCTATATCCTAATTTGTTATTACTTAAAGTGATACTGTCCCATTTTTGGAAATAAGCTTATTTTACACCTCCCCTTGAGTTAAATAATAAGGTTTTACCTTTCTCCTATATTTTCAACCGTTCTCTGGGTATGGCAGTGCAAATTTTACCTCCAAGCTAGCAGTTAACATTGAGTACTATGAGACCAGCTGTCTGCTAACTGGTCTCATAGGACTCAATGTTAACTGCTAGCTTGGAGGTAAAACACAGAGCACTGTAAAACCCTATTATTTAACTCAAGGGGAGGTGTAAAATAAGATTATTTCCAAAACTGGGACAGTATCACTTTAAGGCTATCGGTAATGTCATAGCAATATTGTTATAATGTAGTTGAGTATTTTACGTGTAAGCAAATAGAGAATAGGCTTGCCGGCGACTCCATGTGCAGTTAGAGGCTACTGTAGAAAATACAGATATCAGCGCAGAAAGTTTCTCTTGGTCATAGAAAAGACATGAAGTTAACCCTTTTAAAGACGAAATGTTAGCATTGAGTAGGTTTCCCAAGACCTCGACTTGCACATTCTGAAAAAAAAACAAAAAACGAAAATCACAAAAAATGAACAAATATGTTTAATGGTGCTTTTCTCAGTTTCACTCTTAAAGACATGTATCTCTGGGTTTGAAATCCAGAGCCATAGGTATTAGACGTCATTTGTGTGTGATGTGATAACCAAGCTTCCCAGGGAGAGTGTTTATGGTCCCATCGTGTAAATAAACTGACCTACGTACTACATTACTGTGTCGTCCAGCTTACGTGTACATATCAGCGTTCATATACTAAATGTATGGCCAGGCAGTGTTTGAATGTCTGTTTACAGCCTGTTAATAATCTGTTAATAATAACTCGTGCTTGTCAAGAATTTGATTGATTGTTTATTGACATCACAGCTTCCCCTTTACAGGAGCACGGTTCTTCCTCTGGTCAAACAAATCCATCAAGTTTTAACACAGACATACCTTATTTTTTCCTACATGCACTCTTTTTATACAGATTTTACAAACAAAAACCCATAAACAAAAACCCAAAATAAAAACAAAAGAAAACAAACACATAAGAGAAAATAAAAACTTGTTGCTTATAGTTATACACGTTGGTCCGATTATTAACATAGCCTTTTACCGTATGTCCTCTCAAGAAAAGGGTAAAGTAAAAAAAAAAAAAAAACATCAACAAAAGTACAGTATATATATCAACTGTATTAAGAAGGAAGAAAAGCCTTTATCATTTTTTTCACTGACAATTTTTTTTACAGTAAGGCAGTCTTAAAAACTTTAAAGAAACATTTAAAATATAATGCACTAGAATACAGTAAGCCAGACAAAGTTATACTGTGTAAGGCAGGGATTCTTAACCTTTTTGACATCGAGGCCCATTTTTTCCAGTGCACAGTATCCCTGGGCCCATATTACCCATGTATATATTATTATATTACATTATATTAGGCTATATTATATTATATTATATTATATTATATTATATTATATTATATTATATTATATTATATTATATTATATTATATTATATTATATTATATTATATTATGATAATATGATAATATGATAATATAATATACCCAGACAGCACACTTTTGTCTTGCCAACATCGGCAAGATGCTGCGTGCTGTCTGGGTAGGTTTACAATATTGATATAAATTATAAATATATAATATATAAATATATATTATAAATAGGCCTAGCCTACTGAAGTATTTTCTCCACAAGGAATAGCCCTATAGTAATTAGCCTAATGCTAATGTTAATCTCATTTAATATCACTCATCAAATCCACTCACAGTTTAGCAAGTCAGAATCATTCACACATTTCAATGCCTCTCTGACAGCTCAAAGTTTGCGTGACAGCTCTTGACTTGCGCTCTGTAATGAATCTGCTGTTCGTAAATTTAAGACGCTTTTCTATACAAATAGAAACGCAGCGCGTTAACAACAGAAATTCCAGAGCCCGACAGAAAACGTTCAATTATCACGCAAAATTCGAGAAAGGACTGTGATGTTGGGGACACTTGGACAAGTATAAGGGATAAAGATTTAGTAGCCTAATTAGAATTATTTTGAGTAGTCTAATCAGCTGATGGGAACCGTAACCGGTTGGTAATTTCTCTTTTTTCAAATAGCCCACGGCAAAGGGTGTTACCATCACAGGCAGTGTTACTGTCTTAATGAATACTGTTCTTAATGAATCTCCCCCCAACAACAAAACGCGGGCCGTGGAGTTGCGTTACAACAGAGTTGCGTTTCAAGGAAAAGACGCACACTAGTTTATTTGATAAGCGATCCCACGGCCCAAGTGGCCCAATGGTGCGAAACTGAAAGTTGACTGCGGCCCTGGAGGTTGGGCCGCGGCCCTATGGTTAAGAATCCCTGGTATAAGGCATGAAATGCCTGTATGACAGCAGAGGAGAATTGGCAGGATCTAATAAGCACCATACAATACAATACAATACAATGCAATACAATTCTATACCCCAACTAACTGGTGTGCAGTGTCTTGAGATGAACAATTATGTGTTATGTTGGTTTTTTGTTATTGCTGTAAGTAGAGTATAGTAGAGTATAGTACAGTAGAGTAGAGTAGAGTATACTTATTTGTCTCCCGGGAGAACATTTGTCTTGAGTGTCACAGTCACTGGGTCACATACCCACACACTCACATATCCATACACCCACATCCCTCATACAAACGTAAAAACAAGGCATCACAAAACACATAGCACATAAGACTGTGCAGGTGGCACAAAGTTTAAAGTCAATTCAATTTTTCAATTAAATTTCAATTTCTTAGGGGGCATGTACAATGACCATGACCAAATACAATGTTATTTTGTACACACTGTTTAAAATTTGATTGAGTGGACTCATTAAACATGGCAAGGGAAAGGGGAAATATTAATTGTATCACATTGAATAAATTAGAGAATCACAGTCAGAATCACATATTAATGAGAAGTTGGGAAATAGTCCAAGATGTCACTATTGAATGTGACATCCATTAAATAGATTGAATGATTGCAGACTATTGCTTACATTACAGTACCTTAGCCATGTGTTATGTCTGCCCCCTGTCTCTTATTGCAGCAAAAAAGAAGAGCTTTGCACATATATGTAACATCCTTCCTAATGAGCACGTAAAGTAGAAGATCAAATAGGGGATTCAATGCAACAAGAATGTGAGCTATACTATAGTAGGTGTGCCATGCCATGTAATTTAAAAAATCAAGATCAAGCGCCATAATGATGAAAGGTATGAATAAGATGGTGTAAATACACAGAATAAGACCCAAGATACTCCTGATGCGTATCTGATCATTATGAGGTACCGATGACCTCGACAGGGCCCTCCATGTTGCCACAAAAAAGAACATCACCAGGGGATATGGGAGAAGCAAGACGGCACTCAGGATATACAATAAGTATCGATTTTCTGAGAACAGTGAGATGATCCAGATAGCTGACAAGATCCAAATGGTGACAGATACAATAACTGGTACGTTGCGATTCTGGATGTGTCGGAACCAGATAGGATGAGCTACCATCATGTATCTCTCTGCAGATACACACATCATGAACAAAATATTAACCATTACACCAAAATAGTAGATCCGCCCACCATACACATCGGTGTTGACTAAGAAATCCCAATCACCAAATGATGTGAACCAGTATTGATACTCTGCAGTCATTTGAATTGGATTGACACACGTTTGAATCAGGTCAGAGATGAGCAGGTTTGTAACATACACATGAGCAAGCTGATCAGGTCTCACCTGAGAACGTAACTTATACAGAGCAAAGCAAATTCCAGGAAAGGCAATGAAGAAAACAACCCAGTAAAGTACCAGTTGTATGCAAAACCAGACCCAGAATTGATACATTCCATCAGAGACAAAGCAGCTGCCATTTTGAATGCAATTTGTGCCATTGTGTTGGAAGTCAGATATGTTGATATAGGTCTGGTTGTCCTCCATTTGAAATACAATTTTGACTATTTGTCTATAAAAAAGATGAAATGACCAAACATTAAAAATCATCAACACTTTCCTATTTTATTGTATTGCATGTAATCAAATGGTTTCAAATTAGAAACAGAAAGGGCTGAGTGCTCACCAGTACGAAGTTCTTAGACTCTGGCTTAGTGAATCACAGTAGTTGTCCCTTCACCTTCAGGAGATAATGAATACAGCTCACTCATGGTCACAGCATCTGCACATCTCACCTGTCAGTCTGGCACCTATCCGATACATTTTGCCTTTGACGATTCACCCACTGTAAATGATTGACATTCAGAGAAGGAAACATATCTGACTAGCCACAATAAAAAAGGCTGCAAGTAGGCCAGGGGCATATTGAGTTGATTGTAGATTCTGATTTTAAGCTTTACAGAGATTCCTTTCACATGGGAATTTGATCATATCTGATGTATTTGTGACTTTTTGAATGTGTACTTGTTTTAAGTAGAAAACAGATACTAGTTCTGAAAGTTTCTCTGGGCCCTTTTAAAGACAAAATGTGAGCATTGAGTAGCTTCCCCAAGACCTCGACTTGTACATTCTGCAAAATAATGAAAATCACAAAAAATGAACAAATATCTTTGTGATGTGTGATGTGATAACCAAGCTTCCCAGTAAGAGTGTTTATGGTCTCATTGTGTAAATAAACTGACCTACATAATACATTACTGTCATTCAACTACTTTACATATCAGCGCTCATATACTAAATGTATGGCACCTAGGCAGTGTTTC
>NC_085862.1:55922581-55955081 GCF_034702125.1 Engraulis encrasicolus | reverse complement strand
TATGCTTGGCATAATCACAGATGCAAGCACACATTTCAAAATTACCATAAACAACTCCAGAAATAGAAAAAAAAGGTGCAATGAAAGATGTAGTTGATACAATCCACGTTCAGTTCTATTTACTCGCAATGTGTTCAGTTTGACACCCCTCCCTTTTCCCCCTCTCTACCGTAGTTTGACACTTAGTGAAATTGACAGTGTTCTATTGGGTAGCATTGCATTGCATTGCAAAATGCATTTTACATAGGCTAGTTTTTGCTTATTTTTAAAAAATGTAATGGCAAGAATTCACACATATAGCCTATGAAAGGACATTGTGTAATTTCCAAAAATCAAATGCAAAGGTTAAAAAAAATGTTTTTTTTTTTTTTGTCATTTTGCAACGCTTCAATTTTAAACAAATGTACAATACCGTGATATATACCGTGATATATACCGTGACTAAAATTATACCGAGGTATACATTTTTGGCCATATCGCCCACCCCTACTTCCAGCAACTTAAACCTCTGATTTATTCTAGACGTCTCTCATATGGGATGGACATGCATAGCTAAATTAGTCGGGCCGCATGCAAATCAGTTCTACAAGTAAATGTTACCCTTGCCAGCTGGACTCAGACTTAACCGATATTGTTGGAATATTCATATTAAGAACAGCTCATATTAATTGAGTGCAATCACACAATTATCCTGGGACTAGGGAGATCTGCGACTGAGATCCCATCATAACACGGCGACTTGGTAAATTAGGATCTAAAATGAAATGTTTTCTACAGTCCAGAGTTTAAGGAGCAGAGCACGAGGCTAGGATTCCGGTGTTGGGCCTATCTCAGGTTTCCCTCGCTATCGCAACTTCAAATCTCTCTGAGCGTACTCGAGTGTCAAGCCATTTCTCTGAGGGAGATGCAAAGAGTGTGTCCTTTCCGTATTGGTGAAAGGCCTCTGTATGCCACTGGTTGAAGCTACAATCGATAAGAGCACTAATTCCTTCACTCGCCCTCTGACTGCACTGCTGCCTTAAACATGCCCCAATGAGCCATTGTGTAGCATCGCAGTCAATCTAATGTTGCTAACAAACAGACAACTCTCCTCTCTCGATATCAAATCATTGCATTTGTATGTTGTGTAGTACAGTGTTATCCATTGTAGGACAACTTAACATTTCAATCAGGTCGATTTTTTGACTTAAATGAATGCGATACTACATAACCCACTTAATGTATATGTTGGGGAATTGACTGTCTATGTTTCTGTTGTTGCGGTGGCATCCATGCGTGTAGCTGGATCCACTTTGGCGAGAGCACAGATAGAGTTCAGAACGCGTAGGTATCGTTGCTCTTTCCGATTTTTATTTTTATCCACAGTGTACATTACATTGAGTACGATTACGACAAGGGTCAAAAACTATGTCCCTTTACTCCCGCCAGCTCAGTTCAAATCAGCACCATCACCTGTTTCCTCTATGAGAGGTGCGCATCGAGGTAGGCGGAGCAGAGGCACCGAATCAGAGTCAACAATCAAAGCACACATGACGGGATAAGCATATAAGAGGCAGGCATATCACGGGGAATATGTCAAAACAGTCTACTAACTCTTATTCAAAACAATAACTTTCATAATCCATAATCAAGCTCATAATAGAAATAATTACATACAAATTAGAATTTTACCAAAAATGATAAAAGTGAAAAATGGCTCCAACAGTTGTATTTTTCGTTTTTGTGTGTGTGTGTGTGAGTATGGGTGTGTGTGTGTGTGTGTGTGTGTGTGTGTGTGTGTGTGTGTGTGTGTGTGTGTGTGTGTGTGTGTGTGTGTGTGTGCGTGCATGTATGTGCGTGTTTGTGTGTGTTCTGTAGCTGTCTGAGATGTCAGTGACTGTTCTGAGGGACTCTGCATCAGCTATGGCTCTGAACACCATGACCCCCTCCTCCACCTGCCCCGCCCTCTCTGAGGATCGCTATGGCAACACTGAACTCAGGTCAGCCGCTCGGCAAACGCTCACAAACATATACATCAGAATATGACTTTTGACTTCTATGGCAACACTGAATTCAGTTCTGCTGCTATTCAAAACTCAGGCTTGTAATATATTATGATATGAACAATGGTATTATATTTACTTTGTGAAAAGTATTATAGGACAGTTCTACTGAAATACAAACTAGAGTAGTGTGATATTCATAATTGCAAGCAATGCTCAAGGTATTTAAAGATGTATTGACATAGTATACAGTGTTAAGGTGTGGTTGAGGCCAATTGACTAAATGTCTCTTGAAGTGTGCTTCTGTACATGGGTATGTGAGTACATATCTATGTGTGTGATATGTGAAGTACGTTGGCCTGAATATACTGATATGTGTCTCTCTGTGTGTGTGCTAACAGACCCCCAACTCCACGCTCCCGCTGTGCTAGTCCAGTCCCCGCCCCTCTACAGGAGGGAGCGAATGAGAAGCCTCCTGGGCCCCCAGAGCCCCGCCCCCGAACACGCCTCTTCGTGCCCGACATCCAGGAGATTCGTGTCAGGTATGGTCCATATAATGTCCACTATCTCTCCCTGTTGCAGCCCCATCGTGTCTAAGAAGGGCTACCTGCAGAAAATAATTGCATAGAATAGAATAGAATAGAATAGAATAGAATAGAATAGAATAGAATAGGATAGAATCAAGACTGTGTTGTGTATAAATAGAACAGAAATTATTCTTTCTCTCGCCTGCGCTGTTGCAGGCCATCTTGTCTAAGACGGACTACCTGCAGAACAGAATAGAATAGAATAGAATAGAATGGAATAGAATAGAATAGAATAGAACAGAATAACATCTAACACTGCGATCTGGTTCTTGATTGTGAATGGCTGATTTGGCGTTCCAAGCCATAGTAAATCAGGCGTAAACAAACACCATTCCAAACGAAGACTCAATGCGTGTCTAAGTTGGACACTTGCGTCTAAGTTAGACACTTGCGTTAAAGTTGGAAACGAGAATCTGGTGCAGTTGGCATAGGGAGAATACAGGAAGAGCGCATCTTTGTGCTATCTCTGGTCTGGGTGTCTGTGTGATGCTTCATTCCTGTATATATCTTGCCTTGCTGAGTTTTTGTAGCATAGTTGTGTCTGGCAGCACGATGAACGCCTGCAATGGCTAGTGATGTTGCTGCGGCGGTAACCAACCACTTCCTCAACTGAGCAACACAAGGCGAATTAAATGTTATTACAGCACATTAAAAAGAAAGCGATTCATTGCAGTGTTAGATGAGCAAAAAGCCACTCGATTCAGGGGGTTTGTGTTTGATTTATAACGGCTAAGGGGAGTTTTACAGCACTCTGCTTCACGTCATGCTCCAATTCCAACTCCCCTTACCCATTATAAAACGAACACAAGGCGGGCACTGTGGCACAGCGCCCCTAAGCCCCCCACATTTGGGCTTGCGTGTCCATGGGGACCCCGGTTCGAGTCTGGCCGGGGTCATTTCCCAGCCCTGCCCCATCTCTCTCTCCCAATCGTTTCCTGTCTACTCTCATACTGTCCTGTATTAACAAATGCCAAAAAGCTCCCAACAAATACTAAAATACAAAAATAATAATAATATTAAAATAATAAAATAAATCGAACACAAACCCACAGCCCTCGTGGCTTATCGCTTAATTAACTCTTCTATCTCTCTCACTGTTCTAGTCCCATTATTTCTAGGAAGGGCTAGCTACAGAATAGAACAGGATAGAATAGGATAGAACAGTATAGAATAACATAACTCTTCTCTGTTTGCAGTCCCATCGTGTCTAAGAAGGGCTACCTGCACTTCCTGGAGCCCCAGACCAATGGCTGGGTGAAGCGCTGGGTGGTGGTGCGTCGCCCGTACGTCTACATCTACAACTCCGACAGAGACACCGTGGAGAGGGCCATCCTCAACCTCTCATCCGCACAGGTGGAATACAGCGAAGACCAACAGGCTATGCTCAAGGTACGCACACGGATGCACGCACATGTGCACGCACACACACACACACACACACACACACACACACACACACACACACACACACACACACACACACACACACACACACACACACACACACACACACACACACACACACACACACACACACATTTGATTACTTTTATTTGGATCCAAGAGACAAGCAACAGGGTACAAGATCCAAATATTTTGGAAAAGGTATTTGACATGTTGATAGATCTTAAGGGCTACACACTTTTACATATAGTACCAGTCCTCTTTTTGTTGCATACTACCAATAATAGCTGAAACAGAGCAAAACTTTGCCAAATTCTTTGCTCCTCTTTTTTGCATTCCTCCTAACTGCAGTCCTCTAGGCACACACACACACTTATGTAAATACTACACACACACACACACACGCACATGTTGGAAAAATAACAGAGACCATGAGCAGGAAACCAACACCATACGTTTACTTACTCTGTGTGTGTGTGTGTGTGTGTGTGTGTGTGTGTGTGTGTGTGTGTGTGTGTGTGTGTGTGTGTGTGTGTGTGTGTGTGTGTGTATGTTTGCAGACTCCCAACACTTTTGCAGTGTGTACAGAGCACCGGGGTATTCTGCTGCAGGCTGGCAATGACAAGGAGATGCACGACTGGCTCTACGCATTCAACCCACTGCTCGCTGGGTCCATCAGGTAGGACACACACACACACACACACACACACACACACACACACACACACACACACACACACACACACACACACACACACACACACACACACACACACACACACACACACACACACACACACACACACACACACACACACAGGGGCTGCTGGATTATGAGANACATCAATATCACGATTATTTCAGTGAACATTGATATCACAATTTATTCGACGATATTTCTTTCAAAGACAAATAATTGTGCTTAACAGTTCACAATCTTCCCCCACTTCAGCAGTGTGAGGGGGGGACATAGAGAAACACACAGTGGTGTTCTGCATGAGTGTTGGTTAGCAAGTCTGCTCTGTGCTCACAATGACTCAAGTGGAGCAATATTGATAGCAATATTGATATCACAACATAAATTCGATGTAGTGCACAGCCCTACATGTTGCACTTTATAGTATGTACTGATTCTTTGTTCCCTTTTTGCTCTTAACTCAGCCTTTGTCTCCTCTCTGTTGACAGGTCAAAGCTTTCCAGGAGAAGAGCTGGCCAGATGAGACTTTAAACTTCTCCCTATTATGAATACATAGAATGCAAAACACACACACACTGAATCCAAAAACACACACACATTTGCATCTACAGAATCTGAGAACACACCCACATTAACACAAACACACACAGAGACAGGACCACAATCACATGGTCTTACACAGATCAAAAGATCAAAAATCATCACACGCACGCGATAACACAAGCATAGACACATTCAATACCCACACACACAGGAAGAGAAAGACTAGCCCTGTAAATAGACCACCACCACCCCCGCCTCCACCCAACCCTGTCTCCCTGTGGTCCTTATGCCCTGTCCTGGTCCTGTACCCCTGTCCTCCGCCCCTCCGCCATCTCTCCCCTTATCTAAGTGTGTGCTTCACATGCTTTAACTCCAGCACTCGCTCACCATCCGTCTCCCGCTGTAGGATCACTGCACCTCAGCACCTGTCTGTGCGCTATCTGATCCAATATTGTTGCATTGGAGTGCCAGTGTACGTAGCCCCCTGAGTACCACTGTGCTGTGCTGGAGCTCCATGCTGTGCACCAGTGCTGAGCTTGGGCACCAAGTATGAGCTTGAGCAGCACTGCACTTGACAACCACAGTACTTAAAGTGATATTGTACCATTTTTGGAAATAAGCTTATTTTACACCTCTCCTTCAGTTAAATGGTTGAGTTTTACCCGCCCTCTTTTCTGCCATTCTCTTCGTCTGTCTGGCAATGTTACTTCTAGTTACAAGCTAGCAATTATCATTGAATCGTATGGGTCCTGCTAGCTGCTAGCTGGACCCATAAGATTCAATGATATATACTTGGAAGTATAAGAGAAAGGTAAAACTCGATAAATTAACTCAATGAGGGTGTAAGAGGAGTTTATTTCCAGAAACGGTACAGTATCGCTGTAAGTATCAGTGCTGGGCTTGAGCATCACTACGCTTGAGCATTCATGCTGCACTGGAGCACCACTGCGCTATCTGACCAGCAGTGTGCTATGTGACCATCAGTGCGCTATCTGACCACCCATGCTGAGCTCGAGCATTAGTGTCCTGCAGTGTTTTTCTCCAGCGCTTGAGTACCACTCTAATGTACTGCGATTGAGCACCCTGCTCTGATCAGTGCATGAGTCCTGGAGATCTTCTTTCTGTAACATCTCACCAAATTGAGAATCACGTAAACGCTTTAACTCAAGGTGAAGAAGTTGAAAACATGGTGCGCGAGAATGGCGGAGAATCAAAATCAGTTTCTAGATGTTTCTACTGATTAGCTGTCCACAGGTGTTCTTCAGTTCTCTCTCACCTACTTTTGAATGTCTTACAGGAGGAAAGAGCGGCGTTGTTGCCTCGTAACAGGGCTTTTTTTTCTTCTTCTTCGCAATGTCTGTAGATTTGTAACACCTGGAAGGTGACACCCCCCTTCACACTCCCTTTCCCACCCACCACCTCACCTTATGATTGTACCTCAGTGAATGACAGATGTGAGGAACACTGCAGATCAATGGCCTTACTTGTGTTGCTTGTTGCTGCAGGTCAAACTACAGTAACTGTATTGTTGCTCCAGGTGTGCTGTACACACAGCAGGTCCAGTATTCAGACCGCATCATCACTCTTAATACACACAAAACCCCTCTGGGCTTCTGTTGATCACTAGGATCAGTGATACTGTAACTCATAAGTCTTTTGCAAGATATGTAATGTAGTCTCTTTAAAAACGCTTTCTCAAACTAGGCTTCTGGGCAGGATTCACACCACCCACAACCATCAATGCTAATTCGTGTGCAAACATCCACCATTCCTCATAGACAAGGTTCAATAAATGTGCTTTAAGATTTCAAGAGTTGTTGACAAAAATGATGAAAACAGATGCAAAAGAAAGAAAACACTTGTAAAAATATGGCAGATGACTCTTAGGTCTTCAGCAGAATGTCACAAGGAGATGTGCATGCATGATGATCAGCTGTTCCATGAAACCAAATAGCCACTGTGGCTGAGTAGTGATGCTTAGTTCACTTTACTGCATACCTGTCTTTGGCCACTCACTTCACTTCAACCACTAGTAATGAGTAGTAATGATCACCTACCTTCCTCCCAGCAGGACAGAGCAAAGGCCAGTCTAGTTTTGGAAACCAGGAGAGAATCCCTGTTCCAGTTTCAGTAGGTCGAGATTAGAGCCAGTAGATTTTATTAAGATTGGATGATCAAATAACACACTACCAAATTAATATACTCGGGAAACAACTTACTGTATGTCTGTCTCCCTGAAGGAACTTGGTTTGATTGAAATCCATATAAAAACTTTATTAGAATTTTTTAATCTGTGTAGGTATGTACGTACGTTGGTATTTATTTTCTGTAACATTGTATGTATTTATTTCAGGTTGTATTTATTGAGAAAGAACAAAAAAGTTTATATTTTTAAAATAAGTACAGAGTGCAATGTCTGCATATGGCACTTTTTAAATCATGAGTTTCCCCAAACCCATAATTCCTCACAAACACTAACAATCCACTCACCTCGACCCATTCAGACAAGAGGAAGTGATGTAATGATTCACTCACTCACCTGACCCCTCCCAGGTCAAAGTGACAATAATAAGACTAGTCGTCACCCCATAGACATGTGTATGTGTGTCTATGTTCACCACTGATCGTAGGAAGTGATGTTCGTCACTCCTCCTTCAGATCAGAGACTGTAAAGCTGTAAAGATTAGACTAGGCATTATATAGATGGATGGATGCCAGACTTGCTTGGATACTAATACTTAATACACATAGAATGATAGAGCGATGGAGCAGAACGTTTTAACATGTACACACAAACAACACACACATGTCTGTATGCATGTGCGTATGTGCGTGCGTGCACACACACACACACACACACACACACACACACACACACACACACACACACACACACACACACACACACACACACACACACACACACACACACATAATGAAAGGTTGTAGGCGGCTCCAGATATTAGAGAAGTAGGTCCAGATGTACAGTCAGAAGGCCAGAATAAAGGAAAGAAAGGAAAGGAAAGAAAGTAAGAAAGAAAGAAAGACAGAAAGAAAGGGTAGTTCACACTGAAGAGTAATTGCTTTGAACTGCGGCTGAACCGTATGAGACAGAAACCATATTAGACATGCAACACATCACACCCCCCCCCCCCCCCCACACACACACACACACACAAACACACACACGGTGAAAGATGTTAAAGTTGTGCAGTACAGTACACGCATTCTGTGAAACACGTGAAAGGTTTTCAGCTCACAAACACACACACATACTGCAGCTTGCTTATGTTGTCTAACACCCTCTCTCTCTCTCACACACACACACACACACACACACACACACACACACACACACACACACACACACACACACACACACACACACACACACACACACACACACACACATAGACACACATAGACACACACACGATAAAGTTGTGCAGCGAGAATGTCTCCCATGTTTCCTGGCTATCACCTAAGTGATACACAACCTGGAATCAGAAGCTACAATCCAGTTCCACATATTCCAAATGACCTGGTTTTACCTGTCCAGTTCAACTGGCTGGTTGAATGATCACCTGGCTGAATTGGACAGGTTACAGTAGTGTCAGGACAGGGCATGGGAGAAGGAGTTGAGGAGATGATACTCTGTAGTGCCTCTCTTTGTCACCCATACGTAGTCATGTTATTACTTTACACCAGTGATGGACGACCTGTATTGCTTATTTACAATCCAGTGCCACATATTCCAAATGTCCTGGTTTTACCTGTCCAATTCATTCAAATGATCAATCGCCTGGGTGAATTAGACAGGTAAAACCGCGTCATTTGTGGCACTGGATTGTAACTAATGAATCCAGGTTGCTCACCACTGCTTTACACCATCTCTTGTCATTCACACGCGCTGCTTTTGTGTCGCACCCCCCCCTTCCCCCCTACACCCAAACTCAATCCTCCCTCCCTCCCTCTCTCTCTTCCTCTTGTCGTCCGCTCATGTGATGATCCTGTGTCTTCGTACACATGCGCAAACATAGTACATAGTTTTATTCTGTTTGTAAATTTTTGAGTGTACAAGTTTATGCACTTAATGTGACTGTGAGGTGTCACATGCAACGTTTTTTCTAAGCATTCTGTATGTAGTGATAGTATAGCAAAGGCAATTTCTACTGACTTAAAGGTATATAAATATACATATACTATATATATATAAATATGAATAATAAATATAAATATATCACAGAAAGGACATATGGACCTGTGTGCTGTAGGAACCACTCCACTCCACTCCACCCCCTTCGATGAATGGACCTACCGTACCCTCATACCACGTATGACCAATCACGATGCACCCCTGTAAATCTACTGCTGATACGATTGGCCTCTCACTCTGTGCAGCGGAGCAACCTGGCTGCTTTTGAATGTTTTGAGCTGAGCTCTCTCACTTTAAGATGCCTGCTTTCAATGTGCAGTGCGTAACGACTAGTGCTCTTTCAGTCTGAGATGGCTGCTTTGAGTATGTGGTACCAGACTGCCAATACTATCTGTGTTATTATTGTGTTTCTTGTGTTTGGCTTTTATGTTTAATGAGGCTTTGGGCTGTGTTCACGTCTTTGCAGCAAACTGACTTTGATAGGGACAATGTGGCTTGCATCCAAAGTGTTTACAGTATTGAAGAGATTGCACGCCACATTTAGTCTTCAAGTGAACTATCATGAAATAGTGTGATTTCCATTTTACTGTATATGCTGTGTGGTGTACATATCGGTTATCACAAACTCTGTGTTTGTGTAACATATCAGACAGTTAGCTAATAACACCACAGTGAAGAGTTTTCTTGGGGCAGTTAGAACTGATGAACATATGAAAGGGAGTGAATCTAGTTGATCATTTTTTTGCAGAAAACCAAAATTCATCTACTTCTCTGCCTCCTGCCTGTGTGTTGTTAATATCAGCCATGTTGTTAGTGATTGGCCAGGTCTCCAGGAAAACCACTAATCAGAGTGGACTTGAGTGTCATCATTCCTGAGGTCAACCAGCCTGCAGGAGGATGATTGGAGGAAACCTGATGGCAGAGAAACTAATGAAATTTAACTGATGGCAGAGGAAGTATTGAGTTTAAAACCGCAATGTTTGAAAGACAGTTTTGCAGCACTACGTGGTGATTTCAGAAAATCTTCATAACCAAGGAACTAGAGCTTTCAAGAATATCTGCAGACACTTATGTGTCATGTTTTCTGTGGGAGATGTGATGTTATCGGTTCCTCATCGAGCTGCTGATATTATGCACTTATTAGATAGGCTACTAATCAAATCAATCAAATGTCATCAGGTCACTTTTGCCGCACATCATCATCAGTGAAAGTGTGCTGCTTGTGTTGTTGTTGCCTTGGTAATGGAATAGCATGTAGTCTTAGTGGCACAGTCTAATCTGGTCTGGTCTGGCTTGTTCTGGTTTGATTGAGAGACTCAGTTCATCGCATCAGTTGTAACCACATCATGCACAGTAGATTTTGCAGTAATTCAACACGTAGTAGTCTAATTTATCTTCTATTTTGTATTACGTTCTACTGCAAACACTGCAAAAATATACTGTGAGACTCCTGAACAGTGAGCTGAGCTGTTGATCAGTCCCATTGAGCTGCACTGGACAAGGGAACTTAAACTCCCTCAGGGTGCATCGTGTAAACACTAAAGAGATGTAAATATAGTGATGGTTTAAACCTAGAGGGTCTTTGGTAAATATTCAGCAATGGAATGGGTGATTTTCTATCACCACTATCTGTGGTGATCTCATGATGTAGAAGAGGGTAGCTGCTCCATCAGCTGTAGAGATAATGTAGATAGTGATGGAGATCGGAGAGGTGGTAGTAGGTTATATGGTAGGTAGCGACATAGAGACATGTGGGGTGGCGCTAGCACATTTGATGGACAAAGAGCAAGTAAGATGATCAATATTATCTGCACATGTGTTGGCCAGCACAGTTTTTTGATAACGTGTTTACAGACCGGAGGAACCCTTATCTCCATAGTCACTGTACCACCACCATCACCACCACCACCATAATCAAGAGTGGAGACATCATATCTTCATGTGATCATACCTCATTACAGTATGTTACCACAGTATATCACCATCACCATAACCATAATCCACCACCACTGTAACCCATCCTTCCCATAATGCATCATTCATCACCATAGTCCACCATTACCCACAACACATCAGCCTCCATAACACTGATGTCCATCAGGCAGACATGCCCTCATCCGCCGTTTCTGTGTGCTTCCATTCTTGCTCCCATTCAGCTAGCTCTTAGTCTACTACACAAACAGTAAAAGGACATTTAAGGTCATATCATATGGGCATTCTTTTTTTTGGTTTTTCTTTTCTACTTTCTCTCTTTCCCTCCTCTGGATGTTCTTTTTTTTGCATTGTATATAATAAACATGATTGCTGTGAATGGTGTTTTTCTGCTGAGGTGAGCTGCGTGCTCCACCCACCATACTGTACATGGGCAGTAGTTTCAGTGTCTCTATTTGAGTGTTGGAAGTTTAACCAGTCAAAAATGTTTGTGTACACTTAACACATTGTCAGATATCAAATAAACGTGGAACTTATGCAACACCATGGAGGTCTCTGTTGTTGTTGTTGTTGTTGTTGTTTTGTCCTGTACTGTACAGTATGTGAGTGTGACCCACTTTGTAATTTGATACTTCCAGGGTGTGATTTGTAGTGTGTGTGTGTGTGTGAGTCTGCGCGTGTCTGCGCGCGCGTGTGTGTGCGTGCGCGTGCGTGCGTGCGTGTTCTGTATTTATATCCCCACATCTGGGGAGTTCATTTAATCTCTGGCTAGACACAGTGACCGTAATGATTAATGTAACTGTAATGCTGAGGGAAAACTACGTGCCTCTTCTGTGTCTTTTGTGATTTTTTTTTTTGAGAACCTGCTTTGTGGCTACAAGAGGGGTCCTGTAGTAGCCTACATGGGGTCCGTGGTGTAATGGTTAAGGAGTTGGACTGTATACACATTACTATAGTAGATCACGGGGTTGTAGGTTCAATCTCCACCCTTACCAACCCCTTCCTCCCTTTATGGCTGATGTGCCCTTGAGCAAGACACCTAACCCCATCTCCAGGGACTGTAATCAATGCCCTGTCATAACAGTCTCTTTGGATAAAAGCGTCAGCTACATGTAATGTAAAAGTAGTGCATGAGGTATTGTTATGATGGAACTCTTCATATAAAGGTCTCCATCATCATGCACTGTAAGTGAAAACCCAACTCCGATTGTCATTAAGACACAGCACTCCACAGCACACAAGTGTTCACTGCACACTGCACACAACAAATTTGTATTTATGCCTCACCCGTACAAGGGGGCAGCCCCCAATGTCGCCCTAAGGGAGCAGTACGACGGGACAGTACCATGCTCAGGGTACCTCAGTCATGGAGGAGGGTGGGGGAGAGCACTGGTTAATTACTCACCCCACCAACCTGGCAGGGTTGAAGACTGTAAGACTCATATCAGCACACACAGGGCTCAGGGAGATCGCACAGAAGAATGGATGAAAGTAAATTCAATGTTACTCATGAAATGAAATACTGTATAACAACTACCTTAACATTACCTGCAATTGAAATGGTTGAAATAGTCTCTTTGTCTATATTCAACTGGTTTTACAAGTTTTACCACCCAAGTGATTATAAGCGACAAAATAACTTTAAGCATTATCTACTAAAGGCGGCACATTATGGAACTCTATTCCACTGCATATAAGGGAATGTCCCTCTTTAGCCACCTTTAAGATGGAGTATAAAAAGTGGCTTCGAGCCCAACAAACATGTTCACACTGATGGTCTGAGCCTCTACACAGTGTACACGCACACACGCACACACACACTCACATAACACATGGCCCTATTTTGGGACCTTTTTCTTTTCTCTTTTCCTTTTATTTACATGCATGCCTTTTGCTTCTATAGTGGGTTTTATTTCTTTTGTTACTAACAGTCTGTTTTGATATTGGATGAATGTTTGGGATTTTAAATTCTATTGCTTGTAAACATCTAGCCTGCCTATTTTGGACACCAGATGGAAATTAGCCCTTGGGCTACAATCTGGCATATTTACATATATGTACATGTATGTATATGTTCATTAATGTGCAATGTCCTGAAGAAATAAAGTAAAGTAAAGTAAAGTAAAAGTAAAGTTAAAATACATGGCTACTAGTAGTACCACACTACTACAACTATTACTGTGTAGGACGTTATGATTGTAGGCCTAGCCTATAAGATCTTGCACCTCGTTTGCACACAGCCAATTCCTGGCATTTGCATGCGCCACATCGCTAGATTAATTAAATCAAAATGTTAACTACATTCTGCCTACATTCAGCCTATTACACACTGCATAGTAAGAGCAGGAACTCACTTCATTATGAATAGCCTATTATATTCAGTAACAGTAACAGTAACAGCAGGAACTGAAGACTTAGGGGTGGAAATCATGTGGAATAGAGTTTATAATAGGGCTGCACGATTATGAAAAAAATTATAATCACGATTATTTTGGTCAAAATCATAATCACGATTATTAATCACGATTATTGATTTTTGCAGATTTTTTTGAAAATGATAACAAGATGAAGTATAACCAAGAATGAATTACATACAGGATGAGCAAAATAAAATGAATTGTAATAATTATGTAAAGGCAATAGCATGAAACTTAAGTGGACAGATTTCAGGCCAGAAACACCAGCCTGTCAGTAGGCCTATGTTCTGGGTTCAAGGACAATCTCAAAAGTAGGTAACTATTGCCACGATTAAATCACGATTAAAATCATGAGTTCGATTTCACTATGCTATCACGATTTTGATTATTTTTCGATTAATTGTGCAGCCCTTTATACATAAAAAATAATTAAGGCCTAGCCAATTAGAATTGTTGTTGTGGTCTTATTATATTATTATTATTATTGCTGTTGTTGTTCTTGTTGTAGTTGTTGTTAATAATATTCTAACTCTGAGGGCATGAAAAGAGCATGGTGATTTCCAAAAAAAGGTCTGAAAAGAGCATGTCCGTCCCCCCCCCCCCCCCCCCCCCCCTAAAAAAAGGTGTCTGTGTCAATAAGCCTTTTGAATGATATAACGGAATCCATTGCCAAAGGGACTCGTGGTGACAGCTCTATGCAAGGTGTCATCTATTCTATTTATAGTGCAATTCGAGGCAGATGAAATTGCTTCATAAAAATCAAGATAGGCCTGTGTGAAAAAGCCGTATACCACAGGGGAAAAAACATAGATAGGCCTAATGAAAACATGCACTTAAAATAGGCCTACTAGACTAGAATAGACAATATACTTATAATTTAAAACGCACTTTCAAACAAACAAAAAACAAAAACAAAACAAAAGGTCATCTGTCCTGCTACAAGCGTTCATTGGCAAATGCAAGGCGCGCACGTAGCTCACGCACAACATAAACAGCCGCTCCACAGAACTGGGGAGACTTTTATCATAGCTAACCTCTACGCTCTCACTTCCTGTCTAGCGCCGTGTCAGCAACACTACTGTAGTGACTGTGAATCATTGACACGAATCTGTCTTGGTAAGTCTGGAGAAGTTTGTTATCAGCAGCATCTCACCTCAGTGCGCACATCTCCGCATCACTGGCTATTGTGACTTCCAGTGGATCGGATCCTATTTTCTCATCTAAAAAAGGGTCTGCAGCACAGCTCTAAATAAACAGGCAATGAAGCTAAGCTAGCTGTGTTAGCTCCCTTAGTTTACTGTAATAAATCCAGCTGGTTTGTTGCCAGCTCCAAATGTAGAGTGCCACTGCATTAAAAGCCTACTGAAGTCAAAATTATCACGTCGTCAATAAATGTCTAAACACTGTACTCTTCCGAGCAGTGGCAAGTAACTACCAAGTCCACTGCATTTATAATAAAGTCATGTTGGTAACTGTGCTCTTGTTGCTGATTATTTCCAAGGTTGTTTGGATCAGGGCTCTCTATGTGGTGCCAGTTTAGTGTGTGCATGCCCGGTGTCATGTAGAACTACGTCGTGTATGTTAAATGTTATGTTGTTGTCTTTCCCAGACGCGAACATGTGCGAGAATCATGCCCATCATTCGTTCCTGCCCGACTACTCACACTGGGGACACTCATTCGGTAACCTGAACGATGTCGACGACGACGATGATGATGATGGCAGGTAGGGAAAGTTCGCGATGACTCGGCAACCAGTGGCAGGCTACACGTGAAAACTACCCTGCAAGTTATGTGATGTTATGTTTTGGTCTCTCTGAGAAATTACGTGATGATGACGTGTACAATACAGGGACAAAATGTCCCCAAATGCCTGTGATAACAGCATAATGAGATTGTTATTACTCAGCTATAATAGAATATCAATAGCAAAAGAATGCTGCAATAACAGTGTAACAATATTGTGATCAGATTGTGCAAAACATAGCTTGTTGTCAGGAACGCATGATAGGCTACTCTAACAAGGTGCACTGTATCGTCTGTCTTCTGAGCAATGGGGAAAATGAACCATCTTATTGTTTGGCCAAGAAGTAATGTTGAGCGTGTGATTGGTTGTTAGGATCTATATGGACTATAATGCCACCACCCCGATGGACCCCGAGGTGATTGATGCCGTCACCACGGCAATGAGGCAGGCGTGGGGCAACCCCAGCAGCAATAATATGCCAGGTACACAGACACATAGACACAGACACATACACAGACACACACATACACACACCTGGCAAACCCCAGCAGCAGCTATCGTACATGGCAGACACACACAGACACACACACACACACACACACACACACACACACACATGCGTGCGCGCGCACACACACTCGCGCACACACAGACACACACACCTGGCAACCCCAGCAGAAACTACCTGGCAGGTGCATGCATAAATATTTCCCAGGTACCGTACAAACATACACTGTAAATGTACCAGCTAAACACAAACACCTGCCAGATAGACACACAAATGTGTCAGATACATTCAATGCTTTTGTCAATGACTGTGTGTGTGTGTGTGTGTGTCTGTCTGTCTGTCTGTCTGTCTGTCTGTCTGTCTGTCTGTCTGTCTGTCTGTCACATTGTAGCGGTAAAGGCGCGTGACATCATTAACCTGGCCAGAGAAAGTGTCTCAAGAATGGTGGGCGGGAAACCAGAAGACATCATCTTCACATCTGGAGGGACGGAGGTACGCAGGAGGTTTGTTTGTGTGTGTGTGTGTGTGTGTGTGTGTGTGTGTGTGTGTGTGTGTGTGTGTGTGTGTGTGTGTGTGTGTGTGTGTGTGTGTGTGTGTGTGCGCGTGTGTGTGTGCGCGTGTGCTTTCCATCTTCATGTTTGTGTGTGTGTGTGTGTGCACGCACGTGTGTGTGTGTGCTCTTTCCATCTTCATTTTCATTCATGAATCTAAAGGAAGTTCATGTTGATTGGTTTACGGCGTTGATATTGATGATGATGATGATGATGATGATAAGTCACTAATGCTAACATTAGCACCAATAGTTACTATTGGTGCTAATGTTAGCATTAGTGACTTATCATCATCATCATCAATATCAACGCCGTAAACCAATTGCAGTTTGAGAGAAGTTTCCAGTGTGAAACTGTTAGTCTTCAAAAAACTTTTTTCCCCAAAACATGAGCCTGAAAATGGGGGGTCGTCTTATAATCAGGATCGTCTTATATTCGGGCTAATACGGTACTTTTATTGTATATATGTATTGCATTGCATTATAGCAATGTAATAACAACTGTACCATATAACGTGCACATGAACACACCCCGTGTAGTGGTATTAATTTTCTTGTTGGAGGTATTAAAAATGGTATTAAAAAGCATTAAATTGGGTGAGCAAAAATGTGCAGATACCCTGTAATAGTAAATAGTAATAGTAAAACACTCACATTACTTCCATTTCTAGAAATGTCAGTAATAGATTTATGGCAGTTGTAATGACACAAACACACTTTGTTCGTGTGTGTGTGTGTGTGTGTGTGTGTGTGTGTGTGTGTGTGTGTGTGTGTGTGTGTGTGTGTGTGTGTGTGTGTGTGTGTTGCAGGCCAATAATTTGATGATGCACACAGCAGTAAAGCACTACTGGAAGAGCAGAGAGTCTGTGGAGAACGAAGGGTTAAATTCGGCGCCGCATAACGACACAACAACGCTCCCCCACATCGTCATCTCCAACGTGGAACACGACTCGATACGGCTGCCAGCACTAAACCTACAGCTAGAGGGCAAAGCAGGTCACACACACACACACACACACACACACACACACACACACACACACACACACACACACACACACACACACACACACACACACACACACACACACACACCACCTGACTGGGTTGAGGGGCATCTTCACCTGTCTGCCTGGATCCTTTAGTCTCTGTTATGTCCTGACCCAAAGTCCAACGCACCAGAAATGGAATCAAGTTTTACTTGTTTTTATTATTTACATGTCCAAAGTAGTAAATGTAGAAAAATGAAGTGGGGGGTAAATAAAAGTGTGTGCAAAGTGTGTGGATGTGTGAATGGAAATCAAAGTGTAAAAAGGTGCAGGAGAGGAGGAGAGGCGGCGGCCTCCATCGTTGCTTCTGGCATGCTTTTGAGTCCTGTTAATCACCGCCATAGCGCGGCGCACCTGGGTTCCGGAAACCCGTGCTGCGCCTGTGAAGATAAACCTACACTGCTACAAAGATAGCAAACTATGAATTAAGCAATATTAGGCATTTTTTGTCCAATTGTTTCTAGTAATTTCCAGTAATCAATGTTGCTATATTTTCCACTATGGCTAAGACTCAGTGGGTGGGAGAGTTGCAAAAATATTCTTAAGTCTAAAAGGGGGTCCGTGCTGAAAAAGTTTGGGAGCCACCGTGTTTGTGTGTCCTCTAGAGGTGACGTACGTAGCGGTGTCCAAGGCAACAGGACGAGCGGAACCAGAGGACGTGGTTGCTGCGATACGGCCCAACACCTGTCTCGTCTCCATCATGACCGCCAACAACGAGACCGGCATAGTTATGGTGAAAGACACACACATGCAAAAACACACACACACACACACACACACACACACACACACACACACACACACACACACACACACACACACACACACACACACACACACACACACACACAGTGCAACACTCTTGCAGCACATTTTGGTAACACTTTGCTTGACATGTCCCTGCATAACACATACATAGCAGCTGTTATATTCATGATTGTTTCATTCGACATTTATACCAAAACTTTCATGAACATTGACACTTGTCAAAATAAAAGTTAAACAAAGCAGCATTGCAGGTTTTGTTTTGAACCCTTCCCGATAGCAACCAATCTTCATCAATGATTTACCCCAGTGTCAGGGAGGGAACATTTGATTGAAAAATAATATTTGCTCGACCATATTCTGTCCCTGGTACTGGAGTGAACCATTGACACAGATTGGTTGCAGTTTGGTATGAATGTCTAATGAAACAGTCATGAATCCTTCATGCAAAGTGTATAACAGCTGCTATGAATGTGTTATGCAGCAGGGACACGTCACGTTAAGTGTAACACACATTTTATACAGAGGAGGTAGCACAGACTGCATAAACGGTTTCCTAAAGGAACAGTGGACAAATGCATGAAAGCTTTGGTTCAGTGCAGTACCACCAGAGCAATACTCGAGTCGTGCTAAGAAGTGTTGTGTGCATAAAGGACAACTCAACATAAATTCTTTTTGTATGTGTAACCTCTGCAACAAAAAAAGGCAACGAAAAAGTACCCCAAACACAATTTCATTGCCTTTTTTGACAATGACAATAAACTCTTGAATCTTGAATCTTGAACTGAGCAGGAAGTGTGATGATGACGCGTCTTCCTGTTGTGCTCTCACAGCCAATCAAAGAGATCTGCCAGCGGGTTCGAGCCGCTACCAAGCAGCGGACGCATCCCAGAATCCTCCTGCACACAGACGCGGCCCAGGCCATCGGCAAGATCAGCGTAGACGCCAGAGACATGGGGGTGGACTACCTCACCATAGTCGGACACAAGGTGCGTATCAGTAGCGTACTGTATAATGTGTGTACACTAGTAGTGTTTGTATTTTATGATTATCAGTGTGTAGTGTGCCCTAGACATATGCTGTGTCTAGGACTGGGTACCGAAATTCAATTCTTTGATGGAACCGAATTAAAAGCTAAGGTTCTACTTGGCATCGAAACGTGCCTTGTCTGTCGGTTCCACGTTTCGGTTCCTGAAGTCTGACTGTCAGAGCCATCAAATGTGTGTTTAAGCACGCGGCCATTTCAGCCAATCACAAACTGACCACGCTCCTCTTCTTCCCGTTTCGCACCTCATTTAAACGATTGATAAGACAGCTGATTTTCAACCAGCTGATTGTACTATTGAGAAACAAAAACATGCCGTCGAAAGCGTGGCTATATTTCAGGAAAGTAGATAAGGAAGGAGCGTGTTGCAATATCTGCCATAAATAGGCTATCATGCAAGAATGGCAATACATCCAACCTGTTCAAACACCTGCTCTTGCATTCAATTAACTTGCGTGCAGAGAGTTGCAGCATCTTTACAACGGTAACACCGTCAATCTCAACTATGCCTGCTGCAATACCGTCAACCTCAACTCTTCAGGGAGATGTCTCTGACTCCTTGGACACATGTTTTTCCATGAAAAGAGCTAACTTAGAAAGAACTGGTCTTGTGTTGGGGAGGTAGCCTATGTAGCCTATTTAGACCGTCGGTTTAATTCGAGGGAACAAAGAACACAGCGACAAAAAAAGATTTCCTCTCTATCCGGCTGGAGAATAACGCCATTGTTTACTTGAAGTAGCGGCCGCTTAAGGTTAAATAACTGTGGATTGAAAGAACATAAAAACGTTCCGTAAAAAACTGTAAAAAGCTAAGAATCTCAGCTTTCGAACAAGCCCTAACACATGTCTGTAGGTTAAGGAGATCGCTGGCTGTTAGGAAAAAAATGACGAGATAAAAAAAATGGTTGGAAAGCGCTATTTTTTCACTTGCAACAGCGGCCGCTTACAGTTCAATAACTTTTGAATGAAAGAACATAAAAACGTTCCGTAAAAACCCGGAAAAAGCTAAGAATCTCAGCTTTCGAACAAGCCCTAACACATGTCTGTAGGTCTAGGTTAAGGAGATCGCTGGCTGTTAGGAAAAAAATGACGAGATAAAAAAAAATGGTTGGAAAGCGCTATTTTTTCACTTGCAACAGCTGCCGCTTACAGTTCAATAACTTTTGAATGAAAGAACATAAAAACGTGCCGTAAAAAACTGTAAAAAGCTAAGATTCGCAGCTTTCGAACAAGCCCTAACACATGTCTGTAGGAGAAGGAGATCGCTGGTTATATATATATATTTAGGCCTATATATCGTTTAGATTAGGACTCTTTAGCTTAGATTCACCATGGCGTGAAAGCACAGTGTTGTCGCGGCTACTTGCAGCAGCTGATCATACGGCCCAGTTCTAGTCCCTGTATGGAAATGCGTGCGAGACAGCACCATCGAGCCCCCCTCAAGTTTCATGAATGTTTAGAAGCCCAGTTGTGTTAGAACAGTTCTGCAGAACCTAGTAGAAAAGCCCCAGCTGTCGACAGACTGGGTAGCGTAGGCTACATTAAAAAATCATGTCAGGCACGCTTGACATAGGATTGGTACCAGAAGTGAAGTTGCACCGTACAGCAGAACAATTTTAATCAGACATGAGTACATTTATCAGTATCAAAACCGTTTATTATAGGCTACTTGCCAAGCCATGCCGAGAGGACAACTTGCAGCATGCAATTAATCATGAATGCTGTATAGAATTAAATGCCTTTAACCCGCCATTGCTTAGGCCTAACGATGAGCGCCGCCTTGTGGCAGGCAGGGAAACTCATGATTTACAGACCCGTTACGCCATCTACTGGCCACTTTGGGTAACTGCAGGTTTAATTCAGGGTTTCTAGGAACCGAAAATGGAACCGTTCTGGTACCGGAACCGAAACGAAGGAACCGGAAATGGAACCGGAACCGAAAATTGTCAATCAATACCCAGGCCTAGCTGTGTCTCAGATGGTGCACTTGTGCACTTCAGACACTATGTTTCAATGCGTAATTAATGTGCCGTACACACTGAAGCATGAACACTGATGGTAGTCAGACACGTGTGTATAGTGTGTATCAGTAGTGTGTAGTGTGTATAAGCAGTGTGGCAGAGACATCAGTAGTGTGCTGTGCACTACACATACGTATGCATCATTAGTGTGTATAGGATAGTGTATTTAACAGTGGTGTGCCACAAACATGGGTATGGATCACCTCACTACATTGTGTGTGTGTGTGTGTGTGTGTGTGTGTGCGCGCGCAGTTCTACGGGCCTCGGGCTGGAGCGCTGTATGTGAACGGACCGGGCACTACCACCCCTCTCTACCCCATGCTCTTTGGAGGGGGACAGGAACGCAACTTCAGACCAGGGTGCAGTATCTGGCTCATTTGCCTGTCAATTTATTGTTACCTCCGCCAGGAGGTTATGTGATCCGCCAAGTTGTGTGTGTGTTCGTCACGCTGCTATTACACGACCTGCCACAGGGTGCGCAAAGACCACTGAGTGAGCTGAGGAGGAGCCCTGAGCACCACGGCGAATATGCCACACATGTGTGCCTTCACCTCCACGGCACGCAGCCACCGTGGCAGAGCATTGAAGTGCTATGAAATTCATTACCGCTCCGCAGCCAAAATCACTATCAACGAGCAGCCTTGGCTACACCCTAGCAGATTGTTTAAGTTCACATTGCTGCCACAAAACATTTATGGCTCAAGGAAATGTGCGCGTGAATTGCAACAGTGTGTTAGCCCGTGGTGATTTGTAGCTTCCCCACGCACTGAAGCCATCAGGACCACAAAACATTCCATAGGATAAATAACGTGGTGCTTAGGCCTTATTACTTCACTTCATAACGAATGGATGCTGGAGATGCGGCGGACAGTGATTCTCAATAAGGAATAGAGAGCAGCGGGTGCCGATCATCTGTCCACGGCGTTAAGACCAACTCGCAATATAAAAGTCTTATGGCTCGCTATTCAAAGGTAGGAGGAGCTCCAGCTCCTCAAACAAGTGTAGTGTTTGGGCAATATGATCCCGTTAGTTGCGGCCAGTCGAGTCGACATGTCTCGCAAAGCAATTGCGTTCGTAGCACAGCGTTGGTGCCACAATATTGAAACAGCTAGAAATGATACAAGTAAATTTATATCCCAAAAGTTTGTTTAGCCTGACGAAATAGCCCAAAACCACAGCTGACACTCCACAACCATCCATGCACTGCCACTGGATAAGGGCCTTCTTGCACATTTCATTCTCATTCAATAATTAAGTGAAAGTGAAAGCCCATTGGGAAACTCCAACTCCCATTGTCATTGTCACACAGCACTTCACAGCACACAAGTGAACACTGCACACTGCACACAACGAAATTGCATTTATGCCTCACCCGTGCAAGGGGGCAGCCCTCAGTGGTGCCCCATGGGGAGCAGTGCGGTGGGACGGTACCATGCTCAGGGTACCTCAGTCATGGAGGAGGATGGGGAAGAGCACTGGTTGATTACTCCCCCCACCAACCTGGCGGGTCGGGAGTCGAACCGGCAACCTCTGGGATGCAAGTCTGACGCCCTAACTGCTCACCCATGACTGCCCATTAAGTGAACAGCTCAAAGTACAGTATGTTGTCTTGTTAATACAAATTACTGCGCTCTAGGTCCGCGACACAGTGGTTGGAGACCACTGCAGTAATATATAGCCTAGGAGTGCCAACTTGGCCTAATACAAATTGTGCTTATAAAACAAAGGTTGCGAATCTGAGAAGGATGTGCACTTGGTTGACAATGATGTTTTTTGTTGTTGTTGCTTTATATATTAAATGGTAGCCTAGTGAATGTATAAATCTGCATACCACATCATGACACTATACCCTATTGTCCAAAGCGAACTGAACTTCCTTGGCGGAGGTCTGCATTCTCTGAATGCATTTCTAGTTTGTTTATTTTTTTTGTTTGTCTATATCTTTGGGCAGCCGTGGCCCTACACCTCCATCCATGGCTGAAGTGCCCTTGAGCAAGGCACCCAACCCACATTGCTCCAGGGACTGTGACCAATAGCCTGTAAAATACAGCAAGTCGCTTTGCATAAAAGCGTCAACTAAATGTAATGTAATGTAATGTCTATATCTGGCTGGCTGGCTGTATTTCTCTCGCCCATATTTGCTAGTGTATTAGTTACCAAAGTAACTTAAAATGTTAACATATCTGTCATAATAACAAATGAAAGGGTCTTTAAAGAAATGCAATGTCTCTTCTCAGGACTGAGAACACGGCGATGATTGCTGGACTCGGGAAGGTAAGATGACCAACAATGGTTTTCAATCACTCATTTCTGTCGGAACACTCATGTATTTATTTTGGTGCTTGCTGCCTGAGTTATTGCACTTGGCCTGACACTTAGGGCGTAATGTGTAATCACTCAATTACTGTGTAATTAGCGTCTCATAATCTGGGCTATTAAACCGCATTATATCCTCAATACACTTTGAGCACATCTCTTGGAGCACTTAATATAATTACTTTAATATTTTATGAAGATATTAAACCGATCTCAATCGGATGGGTTAAACCTCCCACCCCCATCCCCACCTCCACCCCCCCTGCAACTCACCCCTGGCGTATTATGTAGTGGGAGCGTTTGTTTCCGTGTAGCCTTTCTGGTCTATTATAAAGCCCCTCTTTTATTCTCTGCTTTCATTCTCTACTGTCTTTTCAGCCTTGCTCAGCGGTGCAAGGGGCAGATATCCTGTGTCAAATTAACAACGCTTTGTCTGCTCTGTGTGTGTGTGTGTGTGTTTGTGTGTGTGAGTGTGTGTGTGTGTGTGTGGGTGTGTGTGTCTGTGTGTGTGTCTGTGTGTGTGTGTGTGTGTGTCTGTGTGTGTCTGTGTGTGTGTGTGTGTGTGTGTGCGTGTGTGTGTGCGTGCGTGTGTATCCTGTGTCCTGCAGGCAGCGGAGCTGGTGAACACACACCTGCCAGAATATGAGAGCCATCTCTCGGACATCCGAGGATACCTGGAGGAGAGGCTAGTGGTGCGTTGAGGACGGACAGCCCTTGGGCATGTTCAGCTTGGTTAACTAAACATGCTGTATAGTACTGTATTGGAGGTCACAGACAGGTCTATGGGCATGTTCAGCTCGGTTAACTAAGCGTAGTGTACTTGTATGTGGGGCCACAGACATACCTTGTGCATGTTTGGCTTGCTTAACTGAACAGACAGGCCTTGGGCATGTTCGAGTTGGTTAACTCAGAGGTTCCCAGACCCCCATATACCGGTTGACCTTAAAGGCCATAGGGCACACAGGTCATAGATTAACCAAGGGTGGTGGATTGAAGTTCAAGGGGTCAACCAGCAGTGCATTCAGGTGGCTCTGGCTTTCCAATTGGCTCCATTTGATAATCTGCTTGCTGATTGGTTACACTCGATTGTCTGCTCTCTCTTGCCACTGCCACGGGCCGGCCTTAGTTCAACTTAAATGGTTACATAGGTGCAGCATTAGCTTGCAGTACTACGACATTATCTGTACTTTCCTCGGTAATAATACAATAGTATGTTCTCTTGTAATATAGTGTGCAGTCGTTTACATATACCAATTAGCATTGTGTTGTGCTAAAGGCAAAACTAAAGTTGGGCCAGTGCAGGCATTATATCTATTTTATCACCCGGTGAGCAGACAGAACGTCTTCTGATTGGCTGAGCAGGTGTCCTTTATTCCCCGGTAGCAGGACACCTATGATGTCATGCGGACGTGCGGGCGTCCAAGTTGCTTCTTTTCTAACTTTCTGGCGAAGTGCCGTTACTAATTCTATCGCATCTGGTTGTCTAGTCAAGACCCCGTTAATAATTCTATCGCATCTGGTTGTCAAGTCAAAAACCAAATCGTCAATTCTATCGCATTTGGTTGTCAAGTCACCCCAACGTTCTGCGCGCGTCCTTACATGCCTTCGATAGAGGCGCGTCTCACTAGATTAGGAAGTTGTGTCCACCATAGCAACATACCAAGCGCAGTGGTTAATCTACTTTCTTACGAAGCCTTAGATCAACATATTAATAAATTAATACTCAAACGCTGGTAACCGGGTGATAAGCGGAATAGGGGCCTTCGAGGTGTCCCGATATCAAGGGAAAATGGTCTTGGCGAAGCGAACAGCCCTTCGGCTGCGCCGTTGGGCTGTTAGAACGCTCCACCTCATCCATTATTTCCCTTGATATTGGGACACCTCGTCGGCCGCTATTCCATGCATATGAATAATACCCCCATATACATAATATGCGTTGCTGTTGATCATTTTGTGGTGCTTGATTTTCATTTTGTGGTGCTGCGCCACAGACTGGACTATATTCTGGGAAACACTGGTGTGATAATGAAGATAACTGCAGTATATTTTGTGCAGTTTGAGAATTATTTTGTCCCACCAACCTCCAACTGACAGTACTGTATAGTGTATCTTTTGCACCTTCTCCTCTACATTTTTCGGGAACGGACTACACCCCATTGTGAGTTATAGACTCTCTGATCTGATTTAACCTCACCTCTTGTCTCCTATAGGCTGTGTTTGGGGAAGATAAGCTTCGCTTCAACGGTCACTTCCCCGGCTCAGAGCGGATTCCCAACACATGTAACGTGTCCATCCTGGGTTCAGGAATCGTGGGTAAGATGGGTATGGTGGAGGGGGATATGATGGGCTGAGGGTGAGCAGGGGTGGGCAGAGGGACACAGTCATACAGCATACCACCAACACTTGTACCTTCAGAAAGCACCAGCCCATTGTGAATGTAATGTATGCTACTACTTAGGTTATGTAATTGCCTATCTTAATGAAATTGGTGAAGTTGGTGGGTGCTGGCCACCTGTGTGAGTCTCATAGGGCCAGGTGTAGTACCATAGGGCAGGTCTTGTACCACAGGACCAGTTGTGATTGGTTAATAACTCACCTGTGTTCACCTGTGCAGGTCGACGGGTGCTGGCCACCTGCAGGAGACTCCTGGCCAGCGTGGGAGCTGCGTGCCACTCAGGACAGGTCGACCGGTAAGCAGCCTTAATAAATATAAAGTGTGTGTGTGTGTGTGTGTGTGTGTGTGCGCGCTTGTGTGTGTCTGTTACATGCGGCTCAATCTATGTAACAAAAATACCCAAAAGACAGCGCCAAAACCAGGAGATTCAAATTTACCAAAATATTTTACTTAAGTAACTTGCAAGTTTACAACACAAAGCCAAACAGAAACAAACCAAAAACAAAATGACCAACGTGGAGTCTACTGCTCACGGGCCTTGTGCACAAGGAAGGAGTCCATTATATAGAGGGGAGGAGAATTGCGAGCAGGTGCGCCCACTGCGCTGGTAATCAGGAGCGTGATGTAGCGCAGCCTCGCCAATGAAGACGCGCAGTCGTCACAGTGGGTCTTTCTCAAAGCCTAGGCCAGTGTCCTTCCAAGTGTATCAGCCTAATTAGTCACGCACAGTGATTGGATACCCTTTATTAGTCACACCCAGTGATTGGATATTCT
Source organism: Engraulis encrasicolus (assembly GCF_034702125.1). NCBI lineage: Eukaryota > Metazoa > Chordata > Actinopteri > Clupeiformes > Engraulidae > Engraulis > Engraulis encrasicolus. The sequence continues at coordinate 55,928,195 of NC_085862.1, read as the reverse complement.
GTAGAGTTCACCAAAAAGTATCCAATCACTGGGCGTGACTAATTAGGCTGATACACTTGGAAGGACACTGGCCTAGGCTTTGAGAAAGACCCTATGTCCTAGGCCCTCCTGTATCCTGTTGAGCTGTGGTGTTCCTGTATAGGCTGCCAAGAGTGCCCTGCGTCTGAGTGTATTATTTAAATGTGTGTGTGTGTGTGTGTGTGTGTGTGTGTGTGTGTGTGTGTGTGTGTGTGTGTGTGTGTGTGTGTGTGTCTTAGGCCCTCCTGTATCCTGTTGAGCTGTGGTGTGCCTGTATAGGCTGCATCTGAGTGTATTATTTAAATGTGTGTGTGTGTGTGTGTGTGTGTGTGTGTGTGTGTGTGTGTGTGTGTGTGTGTGTGTGTGTGTGTGTGTGTGTGTGTGTGTGTGTGTGTGTGTGTGTGTGTGTGTGTGTGTGTGTGTGTGTGTTTGTGTGTGTTTGTGTGTGTATGTGTGTCTTAGGCCCTCCTGTATCCTGTTGAGCTGTGGTGTGCCTGTGTCGGCTGCTAAGAGTGCCCTGCGTCTGAGTGTGGGCCGCAGCACCTCCAGAGAGGACGTGGACACTGTGGTGGAGGACCTGAAGGAGACCATCGACACACTGGAGAGGATGAATCAGTAGCAAACGCTATCGCGTACACACATGCACACAGGCAGGCACGCACACATGCAAGGCAAGCCAGCAGGCAGGCAGGCAGGCAGGCACTCACTCACGCACACATATTCTTTCTTGTTGTCTATCTCTCCCTCTCAGACATGCTACATACACACACACACACACACACACACACACACACACACACACACACACACACACACACACACACACACACACACACACACACACACACACACACACACACACACACACACACACACACAGTCACACAAGAAGAGTCTCTGAGAAAGCTGTATTTTTCCCTTTCAGACGGAAAACCATTTTATATTTCTGATTTGTTTTATGTAGTTAAATTAATTGTCATGAAATGTCTGTTTGTGTCAGTCTAATAAGTGTACTTCAAAAAGGAATACTAATTATGCCACAAGATAGAAATGTGAAATAGCACATTACCATTCAAGACACACAGCATACTCTTGTGCAGGGCAGGATTAAGATGGCCCGGGGCCCCGAGGCTACAGGTTGCAAGAGGCCCACCCCCCGCAGAAAAAGAAATCTAAAATCTAAAATCAGCTAAATAACTAAATCAGGGGGCCCCTGGCTGGTGGGGGCGCCTAGGCTGCAGCCATATTTAGGCTGGCAGTTAATCGGGCCCTGCTCTTGTGAAATAAATACACCTTTGGGTGTGTGTGCTTAGAGATGTGCTTAGAGACAGTATCTCAAAGTAAGTGCCATGTACAGTATTCCTTTTGCCTGTGCTCTCAACACGTATGACTAGCCGATCCACATTCTTATCAGCTGGGTCAGTGAATGAGCAGTGACATCATTTTAGCATCACATATGTACCCCTCTCTCAGAAGCTGTTACACGTATATGGATATTATGTAGATATTACATATACACGTATATGGATTACACATTGGCTTTGGTCTCTTGTTTACATGTAAACGGGATTTTAGAATGCACATTTCAAATCTACAGTTTTAAAAAATATTGCATTTAGCGGGCCAAAACGCACCTGTCACAATGGAGTTTTGATTTTTATTCACGTAAAGAGATTAAAAATGATCTGTTTTTGTAAGTATCCGCATAATGTGTAATCAGCACCTAAGTATGTGTGCTGTTGGCCAGTAGAACTAACTCTGCTCACTCACCTTACAAATTGGAACCTTTCTAATCTTTTGCAGTTTCTGCAGTCTTCTGTGTATCTAAAGCCTTATTCCGACGGGACTAGTTTTATGTATGGACATGGGTAAATGTGATTTTTATCTCAGGACGTCGGTAAAAGAAATGGCTGATTTGGACTGCATTGAAATAACTTATCTCAGTAAACAAACAGAAAGTAGGAGGGGTTACTCATCACGCACCGTTGTGACTGGACTTGTCGTCACGCGTGTGCCAACTCAACAATATATTATTGATTTTTGAGCACATTATTGCGCATCCATGGAGGCTTTTGGTCCCGTGGAACAATTCTAATAATTGCCTGTTGGTTTACTAACCCATCAAAATCCATTCTAATGCGTCTGCATGAGTGTCCTTTCATTTGGAGAGTGCGTTTGACCATGCTGTCTGATTTTGACAGCGAACACAGCTTGGAACAACTCCCTAAAACAAAACGGTTTACTGCAAGTCAGTAATGTTTGCAAGCCCGGAGAGATTGGATATATTTTGTACGTTTCGTGCGTTTAACCAGACATTTTTACATAGGGTCGCATTCGGCCGGGATTAGTATTACCCAGGGTAATTTTCCCGGACCGTTTTACAGGAGGTAAAACTCACGGTGAGGTTTACCCGACATACGCCGCTATCTTTATCTTACTGGCGCTTTTGGACGGGGGTAAATTTCCCCGTTATTATTACTTTACCCCAGGTCCTCCCATTCTAGTCCCGTCGGAATAGGGCTTAAGTCACCATGTCCCTTTTCATATGTCTTAACTAATCATAATAGCAATAAGAGGTTTGTTACCCGTCTTCAGTTCTCAGTTCAAAACATACTTCACATTATGTGGAGAACTTTTATCATATGACATGTCTTTGCACAATCATGTTTTCTCTGAAATGAAATTTGGTGAATTTACTCTGTAACTCACAGAGACTCAGCCAAATATCATTGTGCTGCTGATTACTTCCTTTAAAGCAATACGCACCACCATAAGCTCCAACTACAGAAGCTAGCTGACGCTTTGTGTGGCTTTCCTGAACGTGTCTATGGACTACACTTCTTTTCAGTGGTAGTACTGTAGTTGTTTCATGCTCCACTTTGCTGAAGACATCTGTACCCAGAGCGAGCTGTTTCTGCAGTTATCTGTATGCTCAAGCAGGACATTTATAAACTACCACATTCATCGTACAGAGCTATTACGTCATACTTCATTAAAAACTACCATCTAATACTGTACATTTAGGACTAATACCTCCCACAGACAGGACGTTTTTAAACTACCACCTACTATGGTACAGTAAAGACCAACATCTGACACAGGACAGTTTTAAAATAACAATCATACAGTACTACCAGTTTACACCGTACAATAAAAATCCTGTACGGTACATTAAGGATTTACATTTCGTGCATGACATTTCAACAGCTCCCACAGAACTTAAGACATTTAAAATGACCATGCAATGGGAGTTCGCATAATCTCATGTAGGGCATCGTCACCTACTTCTACGACTGAAATGACACTAGACAGAAATGTGAAGGACTAAACAGGGAAATGCTGTGTGTGTTTGTGTTTTTATTATTATTGTTGAAAAATAGTAATTATTCCTATTTTTAAAGTCTGTTTAAAAAAACTACCACTAACAATAATAGCTATAGATGGTAGTTGAGCCAAAAGAATCTTGTGTTTATTTTGTAAATCATTTTAAAGATTGACTCTTACTCATTTTTCTTGAATGGATATATTATAATATGTAGTATAATTGTATATGATGAGCTTCAAGACTTCTGATTGCCATGTTTATGTGGATTATGAACAGTTTTGATGTAAAAATGGTTTTTAATACTGAAAAATTCTTTTCCTAATATAAATGTATTCGAAACCAAGTTTAATGCACTTTGTTTTGTCACTTGAAACATCTTGATAAAGACAAACTGTGACCATCAAACACACATGACACTGTGTGTTGTGTATTTTGCTATGTGTGTGTGTGTGTGTCTGTTTGTCTGTGTGCGTGTGTCTGTCTGTGTCTGTCTGTGTGCGTGTGTCTGTGTCTGTGTGTGTGTGTGTCTGTGTGTGTCTGTGTGTGTGTCTGTGTCTGTGTCTGTGTCTGTCTGTGTGCGTGTGTCTGTGTCTGTGTCTGTCGTGTGGTGGAAACTGTTATGTAAGAGGTGGCGTGAGTGTGCGAGACAGCGTGCCTAGATAACCCTAAGGCCATACAGTAATGGATGCTCTGTGTGCAACGTTACCAACCCTCCCTCCCAGACACCTTGAAACGAAACGATACTTTCTAAACTGCTCAGCTTTTAGTTTGTGGTGGCCCGGTTTGGTAGGACATAGCTTAAGTCCTGAGTCCTTTGGACAGCTATGCTGAGGCCCAAGGCAGGGGTGTCAAACATGAGGCCCAGGGGCCAGATACGGCCCGCGAGATGATCTAATCTAGCTCCATGTTTGAAAATGATAATATATATATAGGAATGACAAAACTCAACTGGCTTTACTAAATCGCTACAGTGGAGACAAAAAAGTGAAAATGAGTTCACCAAAGTGAACATGGACATTCACAACATTGAGCAGTTCACTGAGAAAATGGGACAGACAAGTAGAGGAGTGCAACTCAATATGATCCACTAGCAATACAATTCTGTGAATATGAAGCAAAAATGTGCAATATTTCACGATATCTTTACTGGTCTGACCCATCTAAAATCAAATTGGCTATATGAATGTGCCCCCTGAACCAAAATCAGTTTGATATCCCTGGCCTAATAAGGCCTTGTGGGAAAGCTTATGGACAGCAATGCTGAACCAACCTAATGATGGGCCAAATGTTTGCCATGCCAGGGCCATATCTGCCCAACAGTATAAACAGCTATGCTGATTAGAGATGGGGTTTATGTCTCTTTGACAGGATCTGGATCATAGTGGCTCGTTCCTTTCAAAGAGCCGTAAAATAAATGTTCTTTTGGCTCTTTTTAAATTATTTGTTCAGTGTTAAGAATGTAATATTTTACTTTTTTTGACCAAATAACAACTGATTATCCTCTTGCTTCTAAATACCGCTTCTGCCACTCTTTAAGGCAGACAATTGTGTTTTTTCCCCAAATGTAAGTACTCACGTTAAGGTCACATGCTTAAAATGAATGAAAAGTGAACGAAAAAGTAGTTGAGTGGCTCCCCCAGCTGTGATCCGGTTCCCATCGTTCACTTCTGGGAGCCGTTCCAAAGAACCGGCTCGTTCGTGAACGTCACAATAATGATAGCCATCATCTGAGTAAGCATCAACAGGATCTGTATCCATGTTTTCTTTGCTCTCCTCCATATCTTACCATTTCCTCTTCTCTCCACCTTTTTCCTGCTTCTCTAGTCCTCTCCTCTTTAGCTTTTCTCCCCTCTCCCCTCCCCTCCATATCACCTCCTCTCTCCTCTCCCTGTCTTCAACTCTCATCTCCTCCTCTCCATATTCCTCCATTCCTCCTCAATGTCTTCTACTCTCCTCTTCACTCCTCTCTTCTTCCTCTCCATGTCTTCCCCACTCCTATTCTCCTCTCCATATCTCCTCCTTTCCTCCTCTATGTCTGCCACTCACCCCTCTCTCCTCCTCTCCATATCTCCTTTCCTCCTTCATATACAGTATTCTACTTTTCCACTCTCTTCCTTTCCTTTTCTTCTCTCTTCCTTACCATTTCTCCTCCTCTCCTCCTCCATGTCTTCTACTTAACTCATATCTCTCCTTCTCTCCACATCACCCCCTCTCTCCTCCTCTCCACATCTCCTTTCCTCCTCCATATACAGTTTTCACTCTCTTCCTTTC